>NW_027438463.1:0-92000 GCF_000715075.1 Nicotiana tabacum | reverse complement strand
AGTTTAGAGTTTAAAACCCTAATGCTGACTAAAGGAAAGAGTTCAGTTTAGGGTTTAAAACCCTAATGCTGATTAAAGGAAAAAGTTCAGTTTAGGGTTTAAAACCCTAATGCTGACTGAATGGAAAAATTCAGTTTAGCGTTTAAAACCCTAATGCTGATTAAAGGAAAAAGTTCAGTTTAGGGTTTAAAACCCTAATGCTGACTGAATGGAAAAAGTTCAGTTTTGGGTTTAAAACCCTAATGCTGACTGAATTGAAAAAGTTCAGTTTAGGGTTTAAAACCCTAATGCTGACTAAAGGGAAGAGTTCAGTTTAGGGTTTAAAACCCTAATGCTGACTGAATTGAAAATTTCAGTTTAGGGTTTAAAACCCTAATGCTGATTAAAGGAAAAAGTTCAATTTAGGGTTTAAAACCCTAATGCTGACTGAATGGAAAAATTCAGTTTAGGGTTTAAAATCCTAATGTTGATTAAAGGAAAAAGTTCAGTTTAGGGTTTAAAACCCTAATGCTGACTGAATGGAAAAAGTTTAGTTTAGGGTTTAAAACCCTAATGCTGACTGAATGGAAAAAGTTCAGTTTAGGGTTTAAAACCCTAATGCTGACTGAATGGAAACAGTTCAGTTTAGGGTTTAAAACCCTAATCCCGACTAAAGGAAAGAGTTCAGTTTAGGGTTTAAAAGCCTAATGCTGATTAAAGGAAAAAGTTCAGTTTAGGGTTTAAAACCCTAGTGCTGACTGAATGGAAAAATTCAGTTTAGGGTTTAAAACCCTAATGCTGATTAAAGGAAAAAGTTCAGTTTAGGGTTTAAAACCATAATGCTGACTGAATGGAAAAAGTTTAGTTTAGGGTTTAAAACCCTAATGTTGACTGAATGGAAAAGTTCAGTTTAGGGTTTAAAACCCTAATGTTGATTAAAGGAAAAAGTTCAGTTTAGGGTTCAAAACCCTAATGCTGACTGAATGGAAAAATTCAGTTTAGGGTTTAAAACCCTAATGCTAACTGAATGGAAAAAGTTCAGTTTAGGGTTTAAAACCCTAATGCCGACTAAAGGAAAGAGTTCAGTTTAGGGTTTAAAACCCTAATGCTGATTAAAGGAAAATGTTCAGTTTAGGGTTTAAAACCCTAATGCTTACTGAATGGAAAAAGTTCAGTTTAGGGTTTAAAACCCTAATGCTAATTAAAGGAAAAATTTCAGTTTAGGGTTTAAAACCCTAATGCTTACTGAATGGAAAAATTAAGTTTAGGGTTTAAAACCCTAATGTTGATTAAAGGAAAAAGTTCAGTTTAGGTTTAAAACCCTAATGCTGACTGAATGGAAAAAGTTCAGTTTAGGGTTTAAAACCCTAATGCTGACTAAAGGAAAGAGTTCAGTTTAGGGTTTAAAACCCTAATGTTGATTAAAGGAAAAAGTTCAGTTTAGGGTTTAAAACCCTAATGTTGACTGAATGGAAAAGTTCAGTTTAGGGTTTAAAACCCTAATTCTGATTAAAGGAAAAAGTTCAGTTTAGGGTTTAAAACCCTAATGCTGACTGAATGGAAAAACTCAGTTTAGGGTTTAAAACCCTAATGTTGATTAAAGGAAAAAAGTTCAGTTTAGGGTTTAAAACCCTAATGCTGACTGAATAGAAAAAGTTCAGTTTAGGGTTTAAAACCCTAATGCTGACTGAATTGAAAATTTCAGTTTAGGGTTTAAAAACCTAATGCTGATTAAAGGAAAAAGTTCAGTTTAGGGTTTAAAACCCTAATGCTGACTGAATGGAACAATTCAGTTTAGGGTTTAAAACCCTAATGCTGATTAAAGAAAAAAGTTCAGTTTAGGGTTTAAAACCCTAATGCTGACTGAATGGAAAAAGTTCAGTTTAGGGTTTAAAACCCTAATGTTGACTGAATGGAAAAAGTTCAGTTTAGGGTTAAAAACCCTAATGCCTACTCAAGGAAAGAGTTCAGTTTAGGGTTTAAAAGCCTAATGCTGATTAAAGGAAAAAGTTCAGTTTAGGGTTTAAAACCCTAGTGCTGACTGAATGGAAAAATTCAGTTTAGGGTTTAAAACCCTAATGCTGATTAAAGGAAAAAGTTCAGTTTAGGGTTTAAAACCCTAATGCTGACTGAATGGAAAAGTTCTGTTTAGGGTTTAAAACCCTAATGCTGATTAAAGGAAAAAGTTTAGTTTAGGGTTTAAAACCCTAATGCTGACTGAATGGAAAAGTTCAGTTTAGAGTTTAAAACCCTAATGCTGATTAAAGGAAAAAGTTCAGTTTAGGGTTTAAAACCCTAATGCTGACTGAATGGAAAAATTCAATTTAGGGTTTAAAACCCTAATGCTGACTGAATAGAAAAAGTTCAGTTTAGGGTTTAAAACCCTAATGTCGACTAAAGGAAAGAGTTCAGTTTAGGGTTTAAAACCCTAATGCTGATTAAAGGAAAAAGTTCAGTTTAGGGTTTAAAACCCTAATGCTGACTGAATGGAAAAAGTTCAGGTTAGGGTTTAAAATCCTAATGCTAATTAAAGGAAAAAGTTCAGTTTAGGGTTTAAAACCCTAATGCTGACTGAATGGAAAAATTCAGTTTAGGGTTTAAAACCCTAATGTTGATTAAAGGAAAAAGTTCAGTTTAGGTTTAAAACCCTAATGCTGACTGAATGGAAAAAGTTCAGTTTAGGGTTTAAAACTCTAATGCTGACTAAAGGAAAGAGTTCAGTTTAGGGTTTAAAACCCTAATGTTGATTAAAGGAAAAAGTTCAGTTTAGGGTTTAAAACCCTAATGCTGACTGAATGAAAAAGTTCAGTTTAGGGTTTAAAACCCTAATGCTGACTGGATGGAAAAATTTAGTTTAGGGTTTAAAACCCTAATGCTGATTAAAGGAAAAAGTTCAGTTTAGGGTTTAAAACCCTAATGCTGACTGAATGGAAAAAGTTCAGTTTAAGGTTTAAACCCTAATGTTGATTAAAGGAAAAAGTGCAGTTTAGGGTTTAAAACCCTAATGCTGACTGAATAGAAAAATTCAGTTTAGGGTTTAAAACCCTAATGCTGACTAAAGGAAAGAGTTCAGTTTAGGGTTTAAAACCCTAATGCTGATTAAAGGAAAATGTTCAGTTTAGGGTTTAAAACCCTAATGCTGACTGAATGGAAAAATTCAGTTTAGCGTTTAAAACCCTAATGCTGATTAAAGGAAAAAGTTCAGTTTAGGGTTTAAAACCCTAATGCTGACTGAATGGAAAAAGTTCAGTTTTGGGTTTAAAACCCTAATGCTGACTGAATTGAAAAAGTTCAGTTTAGGGTTTAAAACCCTAATGCTGACTAAAGGGAAGAGTTCAGTTTAGGGTTTAAAACCCTAATGCTGACTGAATTGAAAATTTCAGTTTAGGGTTTAAAACCCTAATGCTGATTAAAGGAAAAAGTTCAATTTAGGGTTTAAAACCCTAATGCTGACTGAATGGAAAAATTCAGTTTAGGGTTTAAAATCCTAATGTTGATTAAAGGAAAAAGTTCAGTTTAGGGTTTAAAACCCTAATGCTGACTGAATGGAAAAAGTTTAGTTTAGGGTTTAAAACCCTAATGCTGACTGAATGGAAAAAGTTCAGTTTAGGGTTTAAAACCCTAATGCTGACTGAATGGAAACAGTTCAGTTTAGGGTTTAAAACCCTAATCCCGACTAAAGGAAAGAGTTCAGTTTAGGGTTTAAAAGCCTAATGCTGATTAAAGGAAAAAGTTCAGTTTAGGGTTTAAAACCCTAGTGCTGACTGAATGGAAAAATTCAGTTTAGGGTTTAAAACCCTAATGCTGATTAAAGGAAAAAGTTCAGTTTAGGGTTTAAAACCATAATGCTGACTGAATGGAAAAAGTTTAGTTTAGGGTTTAAAACCCTAATGTTGACTGAATGGAAAAGTTCAGCTTAGGGTTTAAAACCCTAATGCTTATTAAAGGAAAAAGTTCAGTTTAGGGTTTAAAACCCTAATGCTGACTGAATGGAAAAATTCAGTTTAGGGTTTAAAACCCTAATGCTAACTGAATGGAAAAAGTTCAGTTTAGGGTTTAAAACCCTAATGCCGACTAAAGGAAAGAGTTCAGTTTAGGGTTTAAAACCCTAATGCTGATTAAAGGAAAATGTTCAGTTTAGGGTTTAAAACCCTAATGCTTACTGAATGGAAAAAGTTCAGTTTAGGGTTTAAAACCCTAATGCTAATTAAAGGAAAAATTTCAGTTTAGGGTTTAAAACCCTAATGCTTACTGAATGGAAAAATTAAGTTTAGGGTTTAAAACCCTAATGTTGATTAAAGGAAAAAGTTCAGTTTAGGTTTAAAACCCTAATGCTGACTGAATGGAAAAAGTTCAGTTTAGGGTTTAAAACCCTAATGCTGACTAAAGGAAAGAGTTCAGTTTAGGGTTTAAAACCCTAATGTTGATTAAAGGAAAAAGTTCAGTTTAGGGTTTAAAACCCTAATGTTGACTGAATGGAAAAGTTCAGTTTAGGGTTTAAAACCCTAATTCTGATTAAAGGAATTTAGGGTTTAAAACCCTAATGCTGACTGAATGGAAAAACTCAGTTTAGGGTTTAAAACCCTAATGTTGATTAAAGGAAAAAGTTCAGTTTAGGGTTTAAAACCCTAATGCTGACTTAATAGAAAAAGTTCAGTTTAGGGTTTAAAACCCTAATGCTGACTGAATTGAAAATTTCAGTTTAGGGTTTAAAAACCTAATGCTGATTAAAGGAAAAAGTTCAGTTTAGGGATTAAAACCCTAATGCTGACTGAATGGAACAATTCAGTTTAGGGTTTAAAACCCTAATGCTGATTAAAGAAAAAAGTTCAGTTTAGGGTTTAAAACCCCAATGCTGACTGAATGGAAAAAGTTCAGTTTAGGGTTTAAAACCCTAATGGTGACTGAATGGAAAAAGTTCAGTTTAGGGTTAAAAACCCTAATGCCTACTCAAGGAAAGAGTTCAGTTTAGGGTTTAAAAGCCTAATGCTGATTAAAGGAAAAAGTTCAGTTTAGGGTTTAAAACCCTAGTGCTGACTGAATGGAAAAATTCAGTTTTGGGTTTAAAACCCTAATGCTGATTAAAGGAAAAAGTTCAGTTTAGGGTTTAAAACCCTAATGCTGACTGAATGGAAAAGTTCTGTTTAGGGTTTAAAACCCTAATGCTGATTAAAGGAAAAAGTTTAGTTTAGGGTTTAAAACCCTAATGCTGACTGAATGGAAAAGTTCAGTTTAGAGTTTAAAACCCTAATGCTGATTAAAGGAAAAAGTTCAGTTTAGGGTTTAAAACCCTAATGCTGACTGAATGGAAAAATTCAATTTAGGGTTTAAAACCCTAATGCTGACTGAATAGAAAAAGTTCAGTTTAGGGTTTAAAACCCTAATGTCGACTAAAGGAAAGAGTTCAGTTTAGGGTTTAAAACCCTAATGCTGATTAAAGGAAAAAGTTCAGTTTAGGGTTTAAAACCCTAATGCTGACTGAATGGAAAAAGTTCAGGTTAGGGTTTAAAATCCTAATGCTAATTAAAGGAAAAAGTTCAGTTTAGGGTTTAAAACCCTAATGCTGACTGAATGGAAAAATTCAGTTTAGGGTTTAAAACCCTAATGTTGATTAAAGGAAAAAGTTCTGTTTAGGTTTAAAACCCTAATGCTGACTGAATGGAAAAAGTTCAGTTTAGGGTTTAAAACCCTAATGCTGACTAAAGGAAAGAGTTCAGTTTAGGGTTTAAAACTCTAATGTTGATTAAAGGAAAAAGTTCAGTTTAGGGTTTAAAACCCTAATGCTGACTGAATGAAAAAGTTCAGTTTAGGGTTTAAAACCCTAATGCTGACTGGATGGAAAAATTTAGTTTAGGGTTTAAAACCCTAATGCTGATTAAAGGAAAAAGTTCAGTTTAGGGTTTAAAACCCTAATGCTGACTGAATGGAAAAAGTTCAGTTTAAGGTTTAAACCCTAATGTTGATTAAAGGAAAAAGTGCAGTTTAGGGTTTAAAACCCTAATGCTGACTGAATAGAAAAATTCAGTTTAGGGTTTAAAACCCTAATGCTGACTAAAGGAAAGAGTTCAGTTTAGGGTTTAAAACCCTAATGCTGACTGAATGGAAAAATTCAGTTTAGGGTTTAAAACCCTAATGCTAACTGAATGGAAAAAGTTCAGTTTAGGGTTTAAAACCCTAATGCCGACTAAAGGAAAGAGTTCAGTTTAGGGTTTAAAACCCTAATGCTGATTAAAGGAAAATGTTCAGTTTAGGGTTTAAAACCCTAATGCTTACTGAATGGAAAAAGTTCAGTTTAGGGTTTAAAACCCTAATGCTAATTAAAGGAAAAATTTCAGTTTAGGGTTTAAAACCCTAATGCTTACTGAATGGAAAAATTAAGTTTAGGGTTTAAAACCCTAATGTTGATTAAAGGAAAAAGTTCAGTTTAGGTTTAAAACCCTAATGCTGACTGAATGGAAAAAGTTCAGTTTAGGGTTTAAAACCCTAATGCTGACTAAAGGAAAGAGTTCAGTTTAGGGTTTAAAACCCTAATGTTGATTAAAGGAAAAAGTTCAGTTTAGGGTTTAAAACCCTAATGTTGACTGAATGGAAAAGTTCAGTTTAGGGTTTAAAACCCTAATTCTGATTAAAGGAATTTAGGGTTTAAAACCCTAATGCTGACTGAATGGAAAAACTCAGTTTAGGGTTTAAAACCCTAATGTTGATTAAAGGAAAAAGTTCAGTTTAGGGTTTAAAACCCTAATGCTGACTTAATAGAAAAAGTTCAGTTTAGGGTTTAAAACCCTAATGCTGACTGAATTGAAAATTTCAGTTTAGGGTTTAAAAACCTAATGCTGATTAAAGGAAAAAGTTCAGTTTAGGGTTTAAAACCCTAATGCTGACTGAATGGAACAATTCAGTTTAGGGTTTAAAACCCTAATGCTGATTAAAGAAAAAAGTTCAGTTTAGGGTTTAAAACCCTAATGCTGACTGAATGGAAAAAGTTCAGTTTAGGGTTTAAAACCCTAATGGTGACTGAATGGAAAAAGTTCAGTTTAGGGTTAAAAACCCTAATGCCTACTCAAGGAAAGAGTTCAGTTTAGGGTTTAAAAGCCTAATGCTGATTAAAGGAAAAAGTTCAGTTTAGGGTTTAAAACCCTAGTGCTGACTGAATGGAAAAATTCAGTTTAGGGTTTAAAACCCTAATGCTGATTAAAGGAAAAAGTTCAGTTTAGGGTTTAAAACCCTAATGCTGACTGAATGGAAAAGTTCTGTTTAGGGTTTAAAACCCTAATGCTGATTAAAGGAAAAAGTTTAGTTTAGGGTTTAAAACCCTAATGCTGACTGAATGGAAAAGTTCAGTTTAGAGTTTAAAACCCTAATGCTGATTAAAGGAAAAAGTTCAGTTTAGGGTTTAAAACCCTAATGCTGACTGAATGGAAAAATTCAATTTAGGGTTTAAAACCCTAATGCTGACTGAATAGAAAAAGTTCAGTTTAGGGTTTAAAACCCTAATGTCGACTAAAGGAAAGAGTTCAGTTTAGGGTTTAAAACCCTAATGCTGATTAAAGGAAAAAGTTCAGTTTAGGGTTTAAAACCCTAATGCTGACTGAATGGAAAAAGTTCAGGTTAGGGTTTAAAATCCTAATGCTAATTAAAGGAAAAAGTTCAGTTTAGGGTTTAAAACCCTAATGCTGACTGAATGGAAAAATTCAGTTTAGGGTTTAAAACCCTAATGTTGATTAAAGGAAAAAGTTCTGTTTAGGTTTAAAACCCTAATGCTGACTGAATGGAAAAAGTTCAGTTTAGGGTTTAAAACCCTAATGCTGACTAAAGGAAAGAGTTCAGTTTAGGGTTTAAAACTCTAATGTTGATTAAAGGAAAAAGTTCAGTTTAGGGTTTAAAACCCTAATGCTGACTGAATGAAAAAGTTCAGTTTAGGGTTTAAAACCCTAATGCTGACTGGATGGAAAAATTTAGTTTAGGGTTTAAAACCCTAATGCTGATTAAAGGAAAAAGTTCAGTTTAGGGTTTAAAACCCTAATGCTGACTGAATGGAAAAAGTTCAGTTTAAGGTTTAAACCCTAATGTTGATTAAAGGAAAAAGTGCAGTTTAGGGTTTAAAACCCTAATGCTGACTGAATAGAAAAATTCAGTTTAGGGTTTAAAACCCTAATGCTGACTAAAGGAAAGAGTTCAGTTTAGGGTTTAAAACCCTAATGCTGATTAAAGGAAAATGTTCAGTTTAGGGTTTAAAACCCTAATGCTGACTGAATGGAAAAATTCAGTTTAGCGTTTAAAACCCTAATGCTGATTAAAGGAAAAAGTTCAGTTTAGGGTTTAAAACCCTAATGCTGACTGAATGGAAAAAGTTCAGTTTTGGGTTTAAAACCCTAATGCTGACTGAATTGAAAAAGTTCAGTTTAGGGTTTAAAACCCTAATGCTGACTAAAGGGAAGAGTTCAGTTTAGGGTTTAAAACCCTAATGCTGACTGAATTGAAAATTTCAGTTTAGGGTTTAAAACCCTAATGCTGATTAAAGGAAAAAGTTCAATTTAGGGTTTAAAACCCTAATGCTGACTGAATGGAAAAATTCAGTTTAGGGTTTAAAATCCTAATGTTGATTAAAGGAAAAAGTTCAGTTTAGGGTTTAAAACCCTAATGCTGACTGAATGGAAAAAGTTTAGTTTAGGGTTTAAAACCCTAATGCTGACTGAATGGAAAAAGTTCAGTTTAGGGTTTAAAACCCTAATGCTGACTGAATGGAAACAGTTCAGTTTAGGGTTTAAAACCCTAATCCCGACTAAAGGAAAGAGTTCAGTTTAGGGTTTAAAAGCCTAATGCTGATTAAAGGAAAAAGTTCAGTTTAGGGTTTAAAACCCTAGTGCTGACTGAATGGAAAAATTCAGTTTAGGGTTTAAAACCCTAATGCTGATTAAAGGAAAAAGTTCAGTTTAGGGTTTAAAACCATAATGCTGACTGAATGGAAAAAGTTTAGTTTAGGGTTTAAAACCCTAATGTTGACTGAATGGAAAAGTTCAGTTTAGGGTTTAAAACCCTAATGCTTATTAAAGGAAAAAGTTCAGTTTAGGGTTTAAAACCCTAATGCTGACTGAATGGAAAAATTCAGTTTAGGGTTTAAAACCCTAATGCTAACTGAATGGAAAAAGTTCAGTTTAGGGTTTAAAACCCTAATGCCGACTAAAGGAAAGAGTTCAGTTTAGGGTTTAAAACCCTAATGCTGATTAAAGGAAAATGTTCAGTTTAGGGTTTAAAACCCTAATGCTTACTGAATGGAAAAAGTTCAGTTTAGGGTTTAAAACCCTAATGCTAATTAAAGGAAAAATTTCAGTTTAGGGTTTAAAACCCTAATGCTTACTGAATGGAAAAATTAAGTTTAGGGTTTAAAACCCTAATGTTGATTAAAGGAAAAAGTTCAGTTTAGGTTTAAAACCCTAATGCTGACTGAATGGAAAAAGTTCAGTTTAGGGTTTAAAACCCTAATGCTGACTAAAGGAAAGAGTTCAGTTTAGGGTTTAAAACCCTAATGTTGATTAAAGGAAAAAGTTCAGTTTAGGGTTTAAAACCCTAATGTTGACTGAATGGAAAAGTTCAGTTTAGGGTTTAAAACCCTAATTCTGATTAAAGGAATTTAGGGTTTAAAACCCTAATGCTGACTGAATGGAAAAACTCAGTTTAGGGTTTAAAACCCTAATTGTTGATTAAAGGAAAAAGTTCAGTTTAGGGTTTAAAACCCTAATGCTGACTTAATAGAAAAAGTTCAGTTTAGGGTTTAAAACCCTAATGCTGACTGAATTGAAAATTTCAGTTTAGGGTTTAAAAACCTAATGCTGATTAAAGGAAAAAGTTCAGTTTAGGGTTTAAAACCCTAATGCTGACTGAATGGAACAATTCAGTTTAGGGTTTAAAACCCTAATGCTGATTAAAGAAAAAAGTTCAGTTTAGGGTTTAAAACCCTAATGCTGACTGAATGGAAAAAGTTCAGTTTAGGGTTTAAAACCCTAATGTTGACTGAATGGAAAAGGTTCAGTTTAGGGTTAAAAACCCTAATGCCTACTCAAGGAAAGAGTTCAGTTTAGGGTTTAAAAGCCTAATGCTGATTAAAGGAAAAAGTTCAGTTTAGGGTTTAAAACCCTAGTGCTGACTGAATGGAAAAATTCAGTTTAGGGTTTAAAACCCTAATGCTGATTAAAGGAAAAAGTTCAGTTTAGGGTTTAAAACCCTAATGCTGACTGAATGGAAAAGTTCTGTTTAGGGTTTAAAACCCTAATGCTGATTAAAGGAAAAAGTTTAGTTTAGGGTTTAAAACCCTAATGCTGACTGAATGGAAAAGTTCAGTTTAGAGTTTAAAACCCTAATGCTGATTAAAGGAAAAAGTTCAGTTTAGGGTTTAAAACCCTAATGCTGACTGAATGGAAAAATTCAATTTAGGGTTTAAAACCCTAATGCTGACTGAATAGAAAAAGTTCAGTTTAGGGTTTAAAACCCTAATGTCGACTAAAGGAAAGAGTTCAGTTTAGGGTTTAAAACCCTAATGCTGATTAAAGGAAAAAGTTCAGTTTAGGGTTTAAAACCCTAATGCTGACTGAATGGAAAAAGTTCAGGTTAGGGTTTAAAATCCTAATGCTAATTAAAGGAAAAAGTTCAGTTTAGGGTTTAAAACCCTAATGCTGACTGAATGGAAAAATTCAGTTTAGGGTTTAAAACCCTAATGTTGATTAAAGGAAAAAGTTCTGTTTAGGTTTAAAACCCTAATGCTGACTGAATGGAAAAAGTTCAGTTTAGGGTTTAAAACCCTAATGCTGACTAAAGGAAAGAGTTCAGTTTAGGGTTTAAAACCCTAATGTTGATTAAAGGAAAAAGTTCAGTTTAGGGTTTAAAACCCTAATGCTGACTGAATGAAAAAGTTCAGTTTAGGGTTTAAAACCCTAATGCTGACTGGATGGAAAAATTTAGTTTAGGGTTTAAAACCCTAATGCTGATTAAAGGAAAAAGTTCAGTTTAGGGTTTAAAACCCTAATGCTGACTGAATGGAAAAAGTTCAGTTTAAGGTTTAAACCCTAATGTTGATTAAAGGAAAAAGTGCAGTTTAGGGTTTAAAACCCTAATGCTGACTGAATAGGAAAAATTCAGTTTAGGGTTTAAAACCCTAATGCTGACTAAAGGAAAGAGTTCAGTTTAGGGTTTAAAACCCTAATGCTGATTAAAGGAAAATGTTCAGTTTAGGGTTTAAAACCCTAATGCTGACTGAATGGAAAAAGTTCAGCTTAGGGTTTAAAATGCTAATGCTAATTAAAGGAAAAAGTTCAGTTTAGGGTTTAAAACCCTAATGCTGACTGAATGGAAAAATTCAGTTTAGTGTTTAAAACCCTAATGTTGACTAAATGGAAAAGTTCAGTTTAGGGTTTAAAACCCTAATGCTGATTAAAGGAAAAAGTTCAGTTTAAGGTTTAAAACCCTAATGCTGACTGAATGGAAAAATTCAGTTTAGGGTTTAAAACCCTAATGCTGACTGAATGGAAAAGTTAAGTTTAGGGCTTAAAACCCTAATGTTGATTAAAGAAAAAAGTTCAGTTTAGGGTTTAAAACCCTAATGCTGACTGAATGGAAAAATTCAGTTTAGGGTTTAAAACCCTAATGCTGATTAAAGGAAAAAGTTCAGTTTAGGGTTTAAAACCCTAATGCTGACTGAATGGAAAAAGTTCAGTTTAGGGTTTAAAACCCTAATGCTGACTAAAGGAAAGAGTTCAGTTTAGGGTTTAAAACCCTAATGCTGATTAAAGGAAAAAGTTCAGTTTAGGGTTTAAAACCCTAATGCTGACTGAATGGAAAAATTCAGTTTAGCGTTTAAAACCCTAATGCTGATTAAAGGAAAAAGTTCAGTTTAGGGTTTAAAACCCTAATGCTGACTGAATGGAAAAAGTTCAGTTTTGGGTTTAAAACCCTAATGCTGACTGAATTGAAAAAGTTCAGTTTAGGGTTTAAAACCCTAATGCTGACTAAAGGGAAGAGTTCAGTTTAGGGTTTAAAACCCTAATGCTGACTGAATTGAAAATTTCAGTTTAGGGTTTAAAACCCTAATGCTGATTAAAGGAAAAAGTTCAATTTAGGGTTTAAAACCCTAATGCTGACTGAATGGAAAAATTCAGTTTAGGGTTTAAAATCCTAATGTTGATTAAAGGAAAAAGTTCAGTTTAGGGTTTAAAACCCTAATGCTGACTGAATGGAAAAAGTTTAGTTTAGGGTTTAAAACCCTAATGCTGACTGAATGGAAAAAGTTCAGTTTAGGGTTTAAAACCCTAATGCTGACTGAATGGAAACAGTTCAGTTTAGGGTTTAAAACCCTAATCCCGACTAAAGGAAAGAGTTCAGTTTAGGGTTTAAAAGCCTAATGCTGATTAAAGGAAAAAGTTCAGTTTAGGGTTTAAAACCCTAGTGCTGACTGAATGGAAAAATTCAGTTTAGGGTTTAAAACCCTAATGCTGATTAAAGGAAAAAGTTCAGTTTAGGGTTTAAAACCATAATGCTGACTGAATGGAAAAAGTTTAGTTTAGGGTTTAAAACCCTAATGTTGACTGAATGGAAAAGTTCAGTTTAGGGTTTAAAACCCTAATGCTTATTAAAGGAAAAAGTTCAGTTTAGGGTTTAAAACCCTAATGCTGACTGAATGGAAAAATTCAGTTTAGGGTTTAAAACCCTAATGCTAACTGAATGGAAAAAGTTCAGTTTAGGGTTTAAAACCCTAATGCCGACTAAAGGAAAGAGTTCAGTTTAGGGTTTAAAACCCTAATGCTGATTAAAGGAAAATGTTCAGTTTAGGGTTTAAAACCCTAATGCTGACTGAATGGAAAAAGTTCAGTTTAGGGTTTAAAACCCTAATGCTAATTAAAGGAAAAATTTCAGTTTAGGGTTTAAAACCCTAATGCTTACTGAATGGAAAAATTAAGTTTAGGGTTTAAAACCCTAATGTTGATTAAAGGAAAAAGTTCAGTTTAGGTTTAAAACCCTAATGCTGACTGAATGGAAAAAGTTCAGTTTAGGGTTTAAAACCCTAATGCTGACTAAAGGAAAGAGTTCAGTTTAGGGTTTAAAACCCTAATGTTGATTAAAGGAAAAAGTTCAGTTTAGGGTTTAAAACCCTAATGTTGACTAAATGGAAAAGTTCAGTTTAGGGTTTAAAACCCTAATGCTGATTAAAGGAAAAAGTTCAGTTTAAGGTTTAAAACCCTAATGCTGACTGAATGGAAAAATTCAGTTTAGGGTTTTAAACCCTAATGCTGACTGAATGGAAAAGTTAAGTTTAGGGCTTAAAACCCTAATGTTGATTAAAGAAAAAAGTTCAGTTTAGGGTTTAAAACCCTAATGCTGACTGAATGGAAAAATTCAGTTTAGGGTTTAAAACCCTAATGCTGATTAAAGGAAAAAGTTCAGTTTAGGGTTTAAAACCCTAATGCTGACTGAATGGAAAAAGTTCAGTTTAGGGTTTAAAACCCTAATGCTGACTAAAGGAAAGAGTTCAGTTTAGGGTTTAAAACCCTAATGCTGATTAAAGGAAAAAGTTCAGTTTAGGGTTTAAAACCCTAATGCTGACTGAATGGAAAAATTCAGTTTAGCGTTTAAAACCCTAATGCTGATTAAAGGAAAAAGTTCAGTTTAGGGTTTAAAACCCTAATGCTGACTGAATGGAAAAAGTTCAGTTTTGGGTTTAAAACCCTAATGCTGACTGAATTGAAAAAGTTCAGTTTAGGGTTTAAAACCCTAATGCTGACTAAAGGGAAGAGTTCAGTTTAGGGTTTAAAACCCTAATGCTGACTGAATTGAAAATTTTAGTTTAGGGTTTAAAACCCTAATGCTGATTAAAGGAAAAAGTTCAATTTAGGGTTTAAAACCCTAATGCTGACTGAATGGAAAAATTCAGTTTAGGGTTTAAAATCCTAATGTTGATTAAAGGAAAAAGTTCAGTTTAGGGTTTAAAACCCTAATGCTGACTGAATGGAAAAAGTTTAGTTTAGGGTTTAAAACCCTAATGCTGACTGAATGGAAAAAGTTCAGTTTAGGGTTTAAAACCCTAATGCTGACTGAATGGAAACAGTTCAGTTTAGGGTTTAAAACCCTAATCCCGACTAAAGGAAAGAGTTCAGTTTAGGGTTTAAAAGCCTAATGCTGATTAAAGGAAAAAGTTCAGTTTAGGGTTTAAAACCCTAGTGCTGACTGAATGGAAAAATTCAGTTTAGGGTTTAAAACCCTAATGCTGATTAAAGGAAAAAGTTCAGTTTAGGGTTTAAAACCATAATGCTGACTGAATGGAAAAAGTTTAGTTTAGGGTTTAAAACCCTAATGTTGACTGAATGGAAAAGTTCAGTTTAGGGTTTAAAACCCTAATGCTTATTAAAGGAAAAAGTTCAGTTTAGGGTTTAAAACCCTAATGCTGACTGAATGGAAAAATTCAGTTTAGGGTTTAAAACCCTAATGCTAACTGAATGGAAAAAGTTCAGTTTAGGGTTTAAAACCCTAATGCCGACTAAAGGAAAGAGTTCAGTTTAGGGTTTAAAACCCTAATGCTGATTAAAGGAAAATGTTCAGTTTAGGGTTTAAAACCCTAATGCTGACTGAATGGAAAAAGTTCAGTTTAGGGTTTAAAACCCTAATGCTAATTAAAGGAAAAATTTCAGTTTAGGGTTTAAAACCCTAATGCTGACTGAATGGAAAAATTCAGTTTAGGGTTTAAAACCCTAATGCTAACTGAATGGAAAAAGTTCAGTTTAGGGTTTAAAACCCTAATGCTGACTAAAGGAAAGAGTTCAGTTTAGGGTTTAAAACCCTAATGCTGATTAAAGGAAAAAGTTCAGTTTAGGGTTTAAAACCCTATTGTTGACTGAATGGAAAAGTTCAGTTTAGGGTTTAAAACCTTAATTCTGATTAAAGGAAAAAGTTCAGTTTAGGGTTTAAAACCCTAATGCTGACTGAATGGAAAAACTCAGTTTAGGGTTTAAAACCCTAATGTTGATTAAAGGAAAAAGTTCAGTTTAGGGTTTAAAACCCTAATGCTGACTGAATAGAAAAAGTTCAGTTTAGGGTTTAAAACCCTAATGCTTATTAAAGGAAAAAGTTCAGTTTAGGGTTTAAAACCCTAATGCTGACTGAATGGAAAAATTCAGTTTAGGGTTTAAAACCCTAATGCTAACTGAATGGAAAAAGTTCAGTTTAGGGTTTAAAACCCTAATGCCGACTAAAGGAAAGAGTTCAGTTTAGAGTTTAAAACTCTAATGCTGATTAAAGGAAAATGTTCAGTTTAGGGTTTAAAACCCTAATGCTGACTGAATGGAAAAAGTTCAGTTTAGGGTTTAAAACCCTAATGCTAATTAAAGGAAAAATTTCAGTTTAGGGTTTAAAACCCTAATGCTGACTGAATGGAAAAATTCAGTTTAGGGTTTAAAACCCTAATGCTAACTGAATGGAAAAAGTTCAGTTTAGGGTTTAAAACCCTAATGCTGACTAAAGGAAAGAGTTCAGTTTAGGGTTTAAAACCCTAATGCTGATTAAAGGAAAAAGTTCAGTTTAGGGTTTAAAACCCTAATGCTGACTGAATGGAAAAATTCAGTTTAGCGTTTAAAACCCTAATGCTGATTAAAGGAAAAAGTTCAGTTTAGGGTTTAAAACCCTAATGCTGACTGAATGGAAAAAGTTCAGTTTTGGGTTTAAAACCCTAATGCTGACTGAATTGAAAAAGTTCAGTTTAGGGTTTAAAACCCTAATGCTGACTAAAGGGAAGAGTTCAGTTTAGGGTTTAAAACCCTAATGCTGACTGAATTGAAAATTTTAGTTTAGGGTTTAAAACCCTAATGCTGATTAAAGGAAAAAGTTCAATTTTAGGGTTTAAAACCCTAATGCTGACTGAATGGAAAAATTCAGTTTAGGGTTTAAAATCCTAATGTTGATTAAAGGAAAAAGTTCAGTTTAGGGTTTAAAACCCTAATGCTGACTGAATGGAAAAAGTTTAGTTTAGGGTTTAAAACCCTAATGCTGACTGAATGGAAAAAGTTCAGTTTAGGGTTTAAAACCCTAATGCTGACTGAATGGAAACAGTTCAGTTTAGGGTTTAAAACCCTAATCCCGACTAAAGGAAAGAGTTCAGTTTAGGGTTTAAAAGCCTAATGCTGATTAAAGGAAAAAGTTCAGTTTAGGGTTTAAAACCCTAGTGCTGACTGAATGGAAAAATTCAGTTTAGGGTTTAAAACCCTAATGCTGATTAAAGGAAAAAGTTCAGTTTAGGGTTTAAAACCATAATGCTGACTGAATGGAAAAAGTTTAGTTTAGGGTTTAAAACCCTAATGTTGACTGAATGGAAAAGTTCAGTTTAGGGTTTAAAACCCTAATGCTTATTAAAGGAAAAAGTTCAGTTTAGGGTTTAAAACCCTAATGCTGACTGAATGGAAAAATTCAGTTTAGGGTTTAAAACCCTAATGCTAACTGAATGGAAAAAGTTCAGTTTAGGGTTTAAAACCCTAATGCCGACTAAAGGAAAGAGTTCAGTTTAGGGTTTAAAACCCTAATGCTGATTAAAGGAAAATGTTCAGTTTAGGGTTTAAAACCCTAATGCTGACTGAATGGAAAAAGTTCAGTTTAGGGTTTAAAACCCTAATGCTAATTAAAGGAAAAATTTCAGTTTAGGGTTTAAAACCCTAATGCTTACTGAATGGAAAAATTAAGTTTAGGGTTTAAAACCCTAATGTTGATTAAAGGAAAAAGTTCAGTTTAGGTTTAAAACCCTAATGCTGACTGAATGGAAAAAGTTCAGTTTAGGGTTTAAAACCCTAATGCTGACTAAAGGAAAGAGTTCAGTTTAGGGTTTAAAACCCTAATGTTGATTAAAGGAAAAAGTTCAGTTTAGGGTTTAAAACCCTATTGTTGACTGAATGGAAAAGTTCAGTTTAGGGTTTAAAACCTTAATTCTGATTAAAGGAAAAAGTTCAGTTTAGGGTTTAAAACCCTAATGCTGACTGAATGGAAAAACTCAGTTTAGGGTTTAAAACCCTAATGTTGATTAAAGGAAAAAGTTCAGTTTATGGTTTAAAACCCTAATGCTGACTGAATAGAAAAAGTTCAGTTTAGGGTTTAAAACCCTAATGCTGACTGAATTGAAAATTTCAGTTTAGGGTTTAAAAACCTAATGCTGATTAAAGGAAAAAGTTCAGTTTAGGGTTTAAAACCCTAATGCTGACTGAATGGAACAATTCAGTTTAGGGTTTAAAACCCTAATGCTGATTAAAGAAAAAAGTTCAGTTTAGGGTTTAAAACCCTAATGCTGACTGAATGGAAAAAGTTCAGTTTAGGGTTTAAAACCCTAATACTGACTGAATGGAAAAATTCAGTTTAGCGTTTAAAACCCTAATGCTGATTAAAGGAAAAAGTTCAGTTTAGGGTTTAAAACCCTAATGCTGACTGAATGGAAAAAGTTCAGTTTTGGGTTTAAAACCCTAATGCTGACTGAATTGAAAAAGTTCAGTTTAGGGTTTAAAACCCTAATGCTGACTAAAGGGAAGAGTTCAGTTTAGGGTTTAAAACCCTAATGCCGACTGAATAGAAAATTTTAGTTTAGGGTTTAAAACCCTAATGCTGATTAAAGGAAAAAGTTCAATTTAGGGTTTAAAACCCTAATGCTGACTGAATGGAAAAATTCAGTTTAGGGTTTAAAATCCTAATGTTGATTAAAGGAAAAAGTTCAGTTTAGGGTTTAAAACCCTAATGCTGACTGAATGGAAAAATTCAATTTAGGGTTTAAAACCCTAATGCTGACTGAATGGAAAAAGTTCAGTTTAGGGTTTAAAACCCTAATGCTGACTGAATGGAAACAGTTCAGTTTAGGGTTTAAAACCCTAATCCCGACTAAAGGAAAGAGTTCAGTTTAGGGTTTAAAAGCCTAATGCTGATTAAAGGAAAAAGTTCAGTTTAGGGTTTAAAACCCTAGTGCTGACTGAATGGAAAAATTCAGTTTAGGGTTTAAAACCCTAATGCTGATTAAAGGAAAAAGTTCAGTTTAGGGTTTAAAACCATAATGCTGACTGAATGGAAAAAGTTTAGTTTAGGGTTTAAAACCCTAATGTTGACTGAATGGAAAAGTTCAGTTTAGGGTTTAAAACCCTAATGCTTATTAAAGGAAAAAGTTCAGTTTAGGGTTTAAAACCCTAATGCTGACTGAATGGAAAAATTCAGTTTAGGGTTTAAAACCCTAATGCTAACTGAATGGAAAAAGTTCAGTTTAGGGTTTAAAATCCTAATGCCGACTAAAGGAAAGAGTTCAGTTTAGGGTTTAAAACCCTAATGCTGATTAAAGGAAAATGTTCAGTTTAGGGTTTAAAACCCTAATGCTGACTGAATGGAAAAAGTTCAGTTTAGGGTTTAAAACCCTAATGCTAATTAAAGGAAAAATTTCAGTTTAGGGTTTAAAACCCTAATGCTTACTGAATGGAAAAATTAAGTTTAGGGTTTAAAACCCTAATGTTGATTAAAGGAAAAAGTTCAGTTTAGGTTTAAAACCCTAATGCTGACTGAATGGAAAAAGTTCAGTTTAGGGTTTAAAACCCTAATGCTGACTAAAGGAAAGAGTTCAGTTTAGGGTTTAAAACCCTAATGTTGATTAAAGGAAAAAGTTCAGTTTAGGGTTTAAAACCCTATTGTTGACTGAATGGAAAAGTTCAGTTTAGGGTTTAAAACCTTAATTCTGATTAAAGGAAAAAGTTCAGTTTAGGGTTTAAAACCCTAATGCTGACTGAATGGAAAAACTCAGTTTAGGGTTTAAAACCCTAATGTTGATTAAAGGAAAAAGTTCAGTTTAGGGTTTAAAACCCTAATGCTGACTGAATAGAAAAAGTTCAGTTTAGGGTTTAAAACCCTAATGCTGACTGAATTGAAAATTTCAGTTTAGGGTTTAAAAACCTAATGCTGATTAAAGGAAAAAGTTCAGTTTAGGGTTTAAAACCCTAATGCTGACTGAATGGAACAATTCAGTTTAGGGTTTAAAACCCTAATGCTGATTAAAGAAAAAAGTTCAGTTTAGGGTTTAAAACCCAAATGCTGACTGAATGGAAAAAGTTCAGTTTAGGGTTTAAAATCCTAATGTTGATTAAAGGAAAAAGTTCAGTTTAGGGTTAAAAACCCTAATGCCTACTCAAGGAAAGAGTTCAGTTTAGGGTTTAAAAGCCTAATGCTGATTAAAGGAAAAAGTTCAGTTTAGGGTTTAAAACCCTAGTGCTGACTGAATGGAAAAATTCAGTTTAGGGTTTAAAACCCTAATGCTGATTAAAGGAAAAAGTTCAGTTTAGGGTTTAAAACCCTAATGCTGACTGAATGGAAAAGTTATGTTTAGGGTTTAAAACCCTAATGCTGATTAAAGGAAAAAGTTCAGTTTAGGGTTTAAAACCCTAATGCTGACTGAATGGAAAAGTTCAGTTTAGAGTTTAAAACCCTAATGCTGATTAAAGGAAAAAGTTCAGTTTAGGGTTTAAAACCCTAATGCTGACTGAATGGAAAAATTCAATTTAGGGTTTAAAACCCTAATGCTGACTGAATAGAAAAAGTTCAGTTTAGGGTTTAAAACCCTAATGTCGACTAAAGGAAAGAGTTCAGTTTAGGGTTTAAAACCCTAATGCTGATTAAAGGAAAAAGTTCAGTTTAGGGTTTAAAACCCTAATGCTGACTGAATGGAAAAAGTTTAGGTTAGGGTTTAAAATCCTAATGCTAATTAAAGGAAAAAGTTCAGTTTAGGGTTTAAAACCCTAATGCTGACTGAATGGAAAAATTCAGTTTAGGGTTTAAAACCCTAATGTTGATTAAAGGAAAAAGTTCAGTTTAGGTTTAAAACCCTAATGCTGACTGAATGGAAAAAGTTCAGTTTAGGGTTTAAAACCCTAATGCTACTAAAGGAAAGAGTTCAGTTTAGGGTTTAAAACCCTAATGTTGATTAAAGGAAAAAGTTCAGTTTAGGGTTTAAAACCCTAATGCTGACTGAATGAAAAAGTTCAGTTTAGGGTTTAAAACCCTAATGCTGACTGGATGGAAAAATTTAGTTTAGGGTTTAAAACCCTAATGCTGATTAAAGGAAAAAGTTCAGTTTAGGGTTTAAAACCCTAATGCTGACTGAATGGAAAAAGTTCAGTTTAAGGTTTAAAACCCTAATGTTGATTAAAGGAAAAAGTGCAGTTTAGGGTTTAAAACCCTAATGCTGACTGAATGGAAAAATTCAGTTTAGGGTTTAAAATCCTAATGTTGATTAAAGGAAAAAGTTCAGTTTAGGGTTTAAAACCCTAATGCTGACTGAATGGAAAAAGTTCAGTTTAGGGTTTAAAACCCTAATGCTGACTGAATGGAAAAAGTTCAGTTTAGGGTTTAAAACCCTAATGCTAATTAAAGGAAAAATTTCAGTTTAGGGTTTAAAACCCTAATGCTTACTGAATGGAAAAATTAAGTTTAGGGTTTCAAACCCTAATGTTGATTAAAGGAAAAAGTTCAGTTTAGGTTTAAAACCCTAATGCTGACTGAATGGAAAAAGTTCAGTTTAGGGTTTAAAACCCTAATGCTGACTAAAGGAAAGAGTTCAGTTTAGGGTTTAAAACCCTAATGTTGATTAAAGGAAAAAGTTCAGTTTAGGGTTTAAAACCCTATTGTTGACTGAATGGAAAAGTTCAGTTTAGGGTTTAAAACCTTAATTCTGATTAAAGGAAAAAGTTCAGTTTAGGGTTTAAAACCCTAATGCTGACTGAATGGAAAAACTCAGTTTAGGGTTTAAAACCCTAATGTTGATTAAAGGAAAAAGTTCAGTTTAGGGTTTAAAACCCTAATGCTGACTGAATAGAAAAAGTTCAGTTTAGGGTTTAAAACCCTAATGCTGACTGAATTGAAAATTTCAGTTTAGGGTTTAAAAACCTAATGCTGATTAAAGGAAAAAGTTCAGTTTAGGGTTTAAAACCCTAATGCTGACTGAATGGAACAATTCAGTTTAGGGTTTAAAACCCTAATGCTGATTAAAGAAAAAAGTTCAGTTTAGGGTTTAAAACCCAAATGCTGACTGAATGGAAAAAGTTCAGTTTAGGGTTTAAAATCCCTAATGTTGACTGAATGGAAAAAGTTCAGTTTAGGGTTAAAAACCCTAATGCCTACTCAAGGAAAGAGTTCAGTTTAGGGTTTAAAAGCCTAATGCTGATTAAAGGAAAAAGTTCAGTTTAGGGTTTAAAACCCTAGTGCTGATTGAATGGAAAAATTCAGTTTAGGGTTTAAAACCCTAATGCTGATTAAAGGAAAAAGTTCAGTTTAGGGTTTAAAACCCTAATGCTGACTGAATGGAAAAGTTATGTTTAGGGTTTAAAACCCTAATGCTGATTAAAGGAAAAAGTTCAGTTTAGGGTTTAAAACCCTAATGCTGACTGAATGGAAAAGTTCAGTTTAGAGTTTAAAACCCTAATGCTGATTAAAGGAAAAAGTTCAGTTTAGGGTTTAAAACCCTAATGCTGACTGAATGGAAAAATTCAATTTAGGGTTTAAAACCCTAATGCTGACTGAATAGAAAAAGTTTAGTTTAGGGTTTAAAACCCTAATGTCGACTAAAGGAAAGAGTTCAGTTTAGGGTTTAAAACCCTAATGCTGATTAAAGGAAAAAGTTCAGTTTAGGGTTTAAAACCCTAATGCTGACTGAATGGAAAAAGTTTAGGTTAGGGTTTAAAATCCTAATGCTAATTAAAGGAAAAAGTTCAGTTTAGGGTTTAAAACCCTAATGCTGACTGAATGGAAAAATTCAGTTTAGGGTTTAAAACCCTAATGTTGATTAAAGGAAAAAGTTCAGTTTAGGTTTAAAACCCTAATGCTGACTGAATGGAAAAAGTTCAGTTTAGGGTTTAAAACCCTAATGCTACTAAAGGAAAGAGTTCAGTTTAGGGTTTAAAACCCTAATGTTGATTAAAGGAAAAAGTTCAGTTTAGGGTTTAAAACCCTAATGCTGACTGAATGAAAAAGTTCAGTTTAGGGTTTAAAACCCTAATGCTGACTGGATGGAAAAATTTAGTTTAGGGTTTAAAACCCTAATGCTGATTAAAGGAAAAAGTTCAGTTTAGGGTTTAAAACCCTAATGCTGACTGAATGGAAAAAGTTCAGTTTAAGGTTTAAAACCCTAATGTTGATTAAAGGAAAAAGTGCAGTTTAGGGTTTAAAACCCTAATGCTGACTGAATGGAAAAATTCAGTTTAGGGTTTAAAATCCTAATGTTGATTAAAGGAAAAAGTTCAGTTTAGGGTTTAAAACCCTAATGCTGACTGAATGGAAAAAGTTCAGTTTAGGGTTTAAAACCCTAATGCTGACTGAATGGAAAAAGTTCAGTTTAGGGTTTAAAACCCTAATGCCGACTAAAGGAAAGAGTTCAGTTTAGGGTTTAAAACCCTAATGCTGATTAAAGGAAAAAGTTCAGTTTAGGGTTTAAAACCCTAGTGCTGACTGAATGGAAAAATTCAGTTTAGGGTTTAAAACCCTAATGCTGATTAAAGGAAAAAGTTCAGTTTAGGGTTTAAAACCCAAATGCTGACTGAATGGAAAAAGTTAAGTTTAGGGTTTAAAAATCTAATGCTGACTGAATGGAAAAGTTCAGTTTAGGGTTTAAAACCCTAATGCTTGATTAAAGGAAAAAGTTCATTTTAGGGTTTTAAACCCTAATGCTGACTGAATGGAAAAATTCAGTTTAGGGTTTAAAACCCTAATGCTGATTAAAGGAAAAAGTTCAGTTTAGGGTTTAAAACCCTAATGCTGACTGAATGGAAAAAGTTCAGTTTAGGGTTTAAAACCCTAATGCTGACTAATGGAAAGAGTTTAGTTTAGGGTTTAAAACCCTAATGCTGATTAAAGGAAAAAGTTCAGTTTAGGGTTTAAAACCATAATGCTGACTGAATGGAAAAGTTCAGTTTAGGGTTTAAAACCCTAATGCTGATTAAAGGAAAAAGATCATTTTAGGGTTTAAAACCCTAATGCTGACTGAATGAAAAAATTCAGTTTAAGGTTTAAAACCCTAATGCTGATTAAAGGAAAAAGTTCAGTTTAGGATTTAAAACCCTAATGCTGATTGAATGGAAAAAGTTCAGTTTAGGGTTTAAAACCCTAATGCTGACTAAAGGAAAGAGTTCAGTTTAGGGTTTAAAACCCTAATGTTGATTAAAGAAAAAAGTTCAGTTTAGGGTTTAAAACCTTAATGCTGACTGAATGAAAAAGTTCAGTTTAGGGTTAAAAACCCTAAGGCTGATTAAAGGAAAAAGTTCAGTTTAGGGTTTAAAACCCTAATGCTGACTGAATGGAAAAATTCAGTTTAGGGTTTAAAACTCTAACGCTGATTAAAGAAAAGAGTTCAGTTTAAGGTTTAAAACCCTAGTGCTGACTGAATAGAAAAACTTTAGTTTAGGGTTTAAAACTCTAATGCTGACTAAATGGAAAAGTTCAGTTTAGGGTTTAAAACCCTAATGCTGATTAAAAGAAAAGGTTCAGTTTAGGGTTTTAAAACCCTAATGCTGACTGAATGGAAAAATTCAGTTTAGGGTTTAAAACCCTAATGCTGACTGAATGGGAAAAGTTCAGTTTAGGGTTTAAAACCCTAATGCTGACTGAATGGAAAAAGTTCAGTTTAGGGTTTAAAACCCTAATGCTGACTGAATGGAAAAAGTTTAGTTTAGGGTTTAAAACCCTAATGCTGATTAAAGGAAAAAGTTCAGTTTAGGGTTTAAAACTCTAATGCTGACTGAATGGAAAAAGTTCAGTTTAGGGTTTAAAACCCTAATGCTGATTAAAGGAAAAAGTGCAGTTTAGGGTTTAAAACCCTAATGCTGACTGAATGGAAAGATTCAATTTAGGGTTTAAAACCCTAATGCTGATTAAAGGAAAAAGTTCAGTTTAGGGTTTAAAACCCTAATGCTGATTAAAGGAAAAAGTTTAGTTTAGGGTTTAAAACCCTAATGCGGACTGAATGGAAAAAGTTCAGTTTAAGGTTTAAAACCCTAATGTTGATTAAAGGAAAAAGTGCAGTTTAGGGTTTAAAACCCTAATGCTGACTGAATGGAAAAATTCAGTTTAGGGTTTAAAACCCTAATGTTGATTAAAGGAAAAAGTTCAGTTTAGGGTTTAAAACCCTAATGCTGACTGAATGGAAATAGTTCAGTTTAGGGTTTAAAACCCTAATGCTGACTGAATGGAAAAAGTTCAGTTTAAGGTTTAAAACCCTAATGCCGACTAAAGGAAAGAGTTCAGTTTAGGGTTTAAAACCCTAATGCTGATTAAAGGAAAAAGTTCAGTTTAGGGTTTAAAACCCTAGTGCTGACTGAATGGAAAAATTCAGTTTAGGGTTTAAAAGCCTAATGCTGATTAAAGGAAAAAGTTCAGTTTAGGGTTTAAAACCCAAATGCTGACTGAATGGAAAAAGTTAAGTTTAGGGTTTAAAAATCTAATGCTGACTGAATGGAAAAGTTCAGTTTAGGGTTTAAAAACCTAATGCTGATTAAAGGAAAAAGTTCATTTTAGGGTTTTAAACCCTAATGCTGACTGAATGGAAAAATTCAGTTTAGGGTTTAAAACCCTAATGCTGATTAAAGGAAAAAGTTCAGTTTAGGGTTTAAAACCCTAATGCTGACTGAATGGAAAAAGTTCAGTTTAGGGTTTAAAACCCTAATGCTGACTAAAGGAAAGAGTTTAGTTTAGGGTTTAAAACCCTAATGCTGATTAAAGGAAAAAGTTCAGTTTAGGGTTTAAAACCATAATGCTGACTGAATGGAAAAGTTCAGTTTAGGGTTTAAAACCCTAATGCTGATTAAAGGAAAAAGTTCAGTTTAGGGTTTAAAACCCTAATGCTGACTGAATGAAAAAATTCAGTTTAAGGTTTAAAACCCTAATGCTAATTAAAGGAAAAAGTTCAGTTTAGGATTTAAAACCCTAATGCTGATTGAATGGAAAAAGTTCAGTTTAGTGTTTAAAACCCTAATGCTGACTAAAGGAAAGAGTTCAGTTTAGGGTTTAAAACCCTAATGTTGATTAAAGAAAAAAGTTCAGTTTAGGGTTTAAAACCTTAATGCTAACTGAATGGAAAAGTTCAGTTTAGGGTTTAAAACCCTAAGGCTGATTAAAGGAAAAAGTTCAGTTTAGGGTTTAAAACCCTAATGCTGACTGAATGGAAAAATTCAGTTTAGGGTTTAAAACTCTAACGCTGATTAAAGAAAAAAGTTGAGTTTAAGGTTTAAAACCCTAGTGCTGACTGAATAGAAAAACTTCAGTTTAGGGTTTAAAACTCTAATGCTGACTAAATGGAAAAGTTCAGTTTAGGGTTTAAAACCCTAATGCTGATTAAAAGAAAAGGTTCAGTTTAGGGTTTTAAAACCCTAATGCTGACTGAATGGAAAAATTCAGTTTAGGGTTTAAAACCCTAATGCTGACTAAAGGGAAGAGTTCAGTTTAGGGTTTAAAATCCTAATGCTGATTAAAGGAAAAAATTCAGTTTTAGTGATTAAAACCCTAATTCTGACTGAATGGGAAAAGTTCAGTTTAGGGTTTAAAACCCTAATGCTGACTGAATGGAAAAAGTTCAGTTTAGGGTTTAAAACCCTAATGCTGACTGAATGGAAAAAGTTTAGTTTAGGGTTTAAAACCCTAATGCTGATTAAAGGAAAAAGTTCAGTTTAGGGTTTAAAACTCTAATGCTGACTGAATGGAAAAAGTTCAGTTTAGGGTTTAAAACCCTAATGCTGATTAAAGGAAAAAGTGCAGTTTAGGGTTTAAAACCCTAATGCTGACTGAATGGAAAAAGTTCAGTTTAAGGTTTAAAACCCTAATGTTGATTAAAGGAAAAAGTGCAGTTTAGGGTTTAAAACCCTAATGCTGACTGAATGGAAAAATTCAGTTTAGGGTTTAAAATCCTAATGTTGATTAAAGGAAAAAGTTCAGTTTAGGGTTTAAAACCCTAATGCTGACTGAATGGAAAAAGTTCAGTTTAGGGTTTAAAACCCTAATGCTGACTGAATGGAAAAAGTTCAGTTTAGGGTTTAAAACCCTAATGCCGACTAAAGGAAAGAGTTCAGTTTAGGGTTTAAAACCCTAATGCTGATTAAAGGAAAAAGTTCAGTTTAGGGTTTAAAACCCTAGTGCTGACTGAATGGAAAAATTCAGTTTAGGGTTTAAAACCCTAATGCTGATTAAAGGAAAAAGTTCAGTTTAGGGTTTAAAACCCAAATGCTGACTGAATGGAAAAAGTTAAGTTTAGGGTTTAAAAATCTAATGCTGACTGAATGGAAAAGTTCAGTTTAGGGTTTAAAACCCTAATGCTTGATTAAAGGAAAAAGTTCATTTTAGGGTTTTAAACCCTAATGCTGACTGAATGGAAAAATTCAGTTTAGGGTTTAAAACCCTAATGCTGATTAAAGGAAAAAGTTCAGTTTAGGGTTTAAAACCCTAATGCTGACTGAATGGAAAAAGTTCAGTTTAGGGTTTAAAACCCTAATGCTGACTAATGGAAAGAGTTTAGTTTAGGGTTTAAAACCCTAATGCTGATTAAAGGAAAAAGTTCAGTTTAGGGTTTAAAACCATAATGCTGACTGAATGGAAAAGTTCAGTTTAGGGTTTAAAACCCTAATGCTGATTAAAGGAAAAAGATCATTTTAGGGTTTAAAACCCTAATGCTGACTGAATGAAAAAATTCAGTTTAAGGTTTAAAACCCTAATGCTGATTAAAGGAAAAAGTTCAGTTTAGGATTTAAAACCCTAATGCTGATTGAATGGAAAAAGTTCAGTTTAGGGTTTAAAACCCTAATGCTGACTAAAGGAAAGAGTTCAGTTTAGGGTTTAAAACCCTAATGTTGATTAAAGAAAAAAGTTCAGTTTAGGGTTTAAAACCTTAATGCTGACTGAATGAAAAAGTTCAGTTTAGGGTTAAAAACCCTAAGGCTGATTAAAGGAAAAAGTTCAGTTTAGGGTTTAAAACCCTAATGCTGACTGAATGGAAAAATTCAGTTTAGGGTTTAAAACTCTAACGCTGATTAAAGAAAAGAGTTCAGTTTAAGGTTTAAAACCCTAGTGCTGACTGAATAGAAAAACTTTAGTTTAGGGTTTAAAACTCTAATGCTGACTAAATGGAAAAGTTCAGTTTAGGGTTTAAAACCCTAATGCTGATTAAAAGAAAAGGTTCAGTTTAGGGTTTTAAAACCCTAATGCTGACTGAATGGAAAAATTCAGTTTAGGGTTTAAAACCCTAATGCTGACTAAAGGGAAGAGTTCAGTTTAGGGTTTAAAATCCTAATGCTGATTAAAGGAAAAAATTCAGTTTTAGTGATTAAAACCCTAATGCTGACTGAATGGGAAAAGTTCAGTTTAGGGTTTAAAACCCTAATGCTGACTGAATGGAAAAAGTTCAGTTTAGGGTTTAAAACCCTAATGCTGACTGAATGGAAAAAGTTTAGTTTAGGGTTTAAAACCCTAATGCTGATTAAAGGAAAAAGTTCAGTTTAGGGTTTAAAACTCTAATGCTGACTGAATGGAAAAAGTTCAGTTTAGGGTTTAAAACCCTAATGCTGATTAAAGGAAAAAGTGCAGTTTAGGGTTTAAAACCCTAATGCTGACTGAATGGAAAGATTCAATTTAGGGTTTAAAACCCTAATGCTGATTAAAGGAAAAAGTTCAGTTTAGGGTTTAAAACCCTAATGCTGATTAAAGGAAAAAGTTTAGTTTAGGGTTTAAAACCCTAATGCGGACTGAATGGAAAAAGTTCAGTTTAAGGTTTAAAACCCTAATGTTGATTAAAGGAAAAAGTGCAGTTTAGGGTTTAAAACCCTAATGCTGACTGAATGGAAAAATTCAGTTTAGGGTTTAAAACCCTAATGTTGATTAAAGGAAAAAGTTCAGTTTAGGGTTTAAAACCCTAATGCTGACTGAATGGAAATAGTTCAGTTTAGGGTTTAAAACCCTAATGCTGACTGAATGGAAAAAGTTCAGTTTAAGGTTTAAAACCCTAATGCCGACTAAAGGAAAGAGTTCAGTTTAGGGTTTAAAACCCTAATGCTGATTAAAGGAAAAAGTTCAGTTTAGGGTTTAAAACCCTAGTGCTGACTGAATGGAAAAATTCAGTTTAGGGTTTAAAAGCCTAATGCTGATTAAAGGAAAAAGTTCAGTTTAGGGTTTAAAACCCAAATGCTGACTGAATGGAAAAAGTTAAGTTTAGGGTTTAAAAATCTAATGCTGACTGAATGGAAAAGTTCAGTTTAGGGTTTAAAAACCTAATGCTGATTAAAGGAAAAAGTTCATTTTAGGGTTTTAAACCCTAATGCTGACTGAATGGAAAAATTCAGTTTAGGGTTTAAAACCCTAATGCTGATTAAAGGAAAAAGTTCAGTTTAGGGTTTAAAACCCTAATGCTGACTGAATGGAAAAAGTTCAGTTTAGGGTTTAAAACCCTAATGCTGATTAAAGAAAAAAGTTCAGTTTAGGGTTTAAAACCATAATGCTGACTGAATGGAAAAGTTCAGTTTAGGGTTTAAAACCCTAATGCTGATTAAAGGAAAAAGTTCAGTTTAGGGTTTAAAACCCTAATGCTGACTGAATGAAAAAATTCAGTTTAAGGTTTAAAACCCTAATGCTAATTAAAGGAAAAAGTTCAGTTTAGGATTTAAAACCCTAATGCTGATTGAATGGAAAAAGTTCAGTTTAGTGTTTAAAACCCTAATGCTGACTAAAGGAAAGAGTTCAGTTTAGGGTTTAAAACCCTAATGTTGATTAAAGAAAAAAGTTCAGTTTAGGGTTTAAAACCTTAATGCTAACTGAATGGAAAAGTTCAGTTTAGGGTTTAAAACCCTAAGGCTGATTAAAGGAAAAAGTTCAGTTTAGGGTTTAAAACCCTAATGCTGACTGAATGGAAAAATTCAGTTTAGGGTTTAAAACTCTAACGCTGATTAAAGAAAAAAGTTGAGTTTAAGGTTTAAAACCCTAGTGCTGACTGAATAGAAAAACTTCAGTTTAGGGTTTAAAACTCTAATGCTGACTAAATGGAAAAGTTCAGTTTAGGGTTTAAAACCCTAATGCTGATTAAAAGAAAAGGTTCAGTTTAGGGTTTTAAAACCCTAATGCTGACTGAATGGAAAAAT
This sequence comes from Nicotiana tabacum, assembly GCF_000715075.1. NCBI lineage: Eukaryota > Viridiplantae > Streptophyta > Magnoliopsida > Solanales > Solanaceae > Nicotiana > Nicotiana tabacum. Next base: position 62,883 of record NW_027438463.1, on the reverse strand, counting down.
TCAGTTTAGGGTTTAAAACCCTAATGCTGACTAAAGGGAAGAGTTCAGTTTAGGGTTTAAAATCCTAATGTTGATTAAAGGAAAAAATTCAGTTTTAGTGATTAAAACCCTAATTCTGACTGAATGGGAAAAGTTCAGTTTAGGGTTTAAAACCCTAATGCTGACTGAATGGAAAAAGTTCAGTTTAGGGTTTAAAACCCTAATGCTGACTGAATGGAAAAAGTTTAGTTTAGGGTTTAAAACCCTAATGCTGATTAAAGGAAAAAGTTCAGTTTAGGGTTTAAAACTCTAATGCTGACTGAATGGAAAAAGTTTAGTTTAGGGTTTAAAACCCTAATGCTGATTAAAGGAAAAAGTTCAGTTTAGGGTTTAAAACTCTAATGCTGACTGAATGGAAAAAGTTCAGTTTAGGGTTTAAAACCCTAATGCTGATTAAAGGAAAAAGTGCAGTTTAGGGTTTAAAACCCTAATGCTGACTGAATGGAAAGATTCAATTTAGGGTTTAAAACCCTAATGCTGATTAAAGGAAAAAGTTCAGTTTAGGGTTTAAAACCCATATGCTGACTAAATGGAAAAAGTTCAATTTAGGGTTTAAAACCCTAATGCTGACTGAATGGAAAAAGTTCAGTTTAGGGTTTAAAACCCTAATGCCGACTAAAGGAAAGAGTTCAGTTTAGGGTTTAAAACCCTAATGCTGATTAAAGGAAAAAGTTCAGTTTAGGGTTTAAAACCCTAGTGCTGACTGAATGGAAAAATTCAGTTTAGGGTTTAAAACCCTAATGCTGATTAAAGGAAAAAGTTTAGTTTAGGGTTTAAAACCTTAATGCGGACTGAATGGAAAAAGTTCAGTTTAGGGTTTAAAACCCTAATGCTGACTGAATTGAAAAATTCGGTTTAGGGTTTAAAACCCTAATGCTGATTAAAGGAAAAAATTTAGTTTAGGGTTTAAAACCCTAATGCTGACTGAATGGAAAAATTCAGTTTAGGGTTTAAAACCCTAATGCTGATTAAAGGAAAAAGTTTAGTTTAGGGTTTAAAACCCTAATGCTGACTGAATGGAAAAAGTTCAGTTTAGGGTTTAAAACCCTAATGCTGACTAAAGGAAAGAGTTCAGTTTAGGGTTTAAAACCCAAATGTTGATTAAAGGAAAAAGTTCAGTTTAGAGTTTAAAACCCTAATGCTGACTGAATGGAAAATTTCAGTTTAGGGTTTAAAACCCTAATGCTGATTAAAGGAAAAAGTTCAGTTTAGGGTTTAAAACCCTAATGCTGACTGAATGGAAAAATTCAGTTTAGGGTTTAAAACCCTAATGCTGATTAAAGGAAAAAGTTCAGTTTAGGGTTCAAAACCCTAATGCTGACTGAATAGAAAAAGTTCAGTTTAGGGTTTTAAACCCTAATGCTAACTGAATGGAAAAGTTCAGTTTAGAGTTCAAAACCCTAATGCTGATTAAAGGAAAAAGTTCAGTTTAGGGTTTAAAAACCTAATGCTGTCTGAATGGAAAAATTCAGTTTAGGGTTTAAAAGCCTAATGCTGATTAAAGGAAAAAGTTCAGTTTAGGGTTTAAAACCCAAATGCTGACTGAATGGAAAAAGTTAAGTTTAGGGTTTAAAAATCTAATGCTGACTGAATGGAAAAGTTCAGTTTAGGGTTTAAAACCCTAATGCTGATTAAAGGAAAAAGTTCATTTTAGGGTTTTAAACCCTAATGCTGACTGAATGGAAAAATTCAGTTTAGGGTTTAAAACCCTAATGCTGATTAAAGGAAAAAGTTCAGTTTAGGGTTTAAAACCCTAATGCTGACTGAATGGAAAAAGTTCAGTTTAGGGTTTAAAACCCTAATGCTGACTAAAGGAAAGAGTTTAGTTTAGGGTTTAAAACCCTAATGCTGATTAAAGGAAAAAGTTCAGTTTAGGGTTTAAAACCATAATGCTGACTGAATGGAAAAGTTCAGTTTAGGGTTTAAAACCCTAATGCTGATTAAAGGAAAAAGTTCAGTTTAGGGTTTAAAACCCTAATGCTGACTGAATGAAAAAATTCAGTTTAAGGTTTAAAACCCTAATGCTAATTAAAGGAAAAAGTTCAGTTTAGGATTTAAAACCCTAATGCTGATTGAATGGAAAAAGTTCAGTTTAGTGTTTAAAACCCTAATGCTGACTAAAGGAAAGAGTTCAGTTTAGGGTTTAAAACCCTAATGTTGATTAAAGAAAAAAGTTCAGTTTAGGGTTTAAAACCTTAATGCTAACTGAATGGAAAAGTTCAGTTTAGGGTTTAAAACCCTAAGGCTGATTAAAGGAAAAAGTTCAGTTTAGGGTTTAAAACCCTAATGCTGACTGAATGGAAAAATTCAGTTTAGGGTTTAAAACTCTAACGCTGATTAAAGGAAAAAGTTCAGTTTAGGGTTTAAAACCCTAGTGCTGACTGAATGGAAAAATTCAGTTTAGGGTTTAAAACCCTAATGCTGATTAAAGGAAAAAGTTTAGTTTAGGGTTTAAAACCTTAATGCGGACTGAATGGAAAAAGTTCAGTTTAGGGTTTAAAACCCTAATGCTGACTGAATTGAAAAATTCGGTTTAGGGTTTAAAACCCTAAGGCTGATTAAAGGAAAAAGTTCAGTTTAGGGTTTAAAACCCTAATGCTGACTGAATGGAAAAATTCAGTTTAGGGTTTAAAACTCTAACGCTGATTAAAGAAAAGAGTTCAGTTTAAGGTTTAAAACCCTAGTGCTAATTAAAGGAAAAAGTTCAGTTTAGGATTTAAAACCCTAATGCTGATTGAATGGAAAAAGTTCAGTTTAGTGTTTAAAACCCTAATGCTGACTAAAGGAAAGAGTTCAGTTTAGGGTTTAAAACCCTAATGTTGATTAAAGAAAAAAGTTCAGTTTAGGGTTTAAAACCTTAATGCTAACTGAATGGAAAAGTTCAGTTTAGGGTTTAAAACCCTAAGGCTGATTAAAGGAAAAAGTTCAGTTTAGGGTTTAAAACCCTAATGCTGACTGAATGGAAAAATTCAGTTTAGGGTTTAAAACTCTAACGCTGATTAAAGGAAAAAGTTCAGTTTAGGGTTTAAAACCCTAGTGCTGACTGAATGGAAAAATTCAGTTTAGGGTTTAAAACCCTAATGCTGATTAAAGGAAAAAGTTTAGTTTAGGGTTTAAAACCTTAATGCGGACTGAATGGAAAAAGTTCAGTTTAGGGTTTAAAACCCTAATGCTGACTGAATTGAAAAATTCGGTTTAGGGTTTAAAACCCTAAGGCTGACTGAATAGAAAAAGTTCAGTTTAGGGTTTTAAACCCTAATGCTAACTGAATGGAAAAGTTCAGTTTAGAGTTCAAAACCCTAATGCTGATTAAAGGAAAAAGTTCAGTTTAGGGTTTAAAAACCTAATGCTGTCTGAATGGAAAAATTCAGTTTAGGGTTTAAAAGCCTAATGCTGATTAAAGGAAAAAGTTCAGTTTAGGGTTTAAAACCCAAATGCTGACTGAATGGAAAAAGTTAAGTTTAGGGTTTAAAAATCTAATGCTGACTGAATGGAAAAGTTCAGTTTAGGGTTTAAAACCCTAATGCTGATTAAAGGAAAAAGTTCATTTTAGGGTTTTAAACCCTAATGCTGACTGAATGGAAAAATTCAGTTTAGGGTTTAAAACCCTAATGCTGATTAAAGGAAAAAGTTCAGTTTAGGGTTTAAAACCCTAATGCTGACTGAATGGAAAAAGTTCAGTTTAGGGTTTAAAACCCTAATGCTGACTAAAGGAAAGAGTTTAGTTTAGGGTTTAAAACCCTAATGCTTGATTAAAGGAAAAAGTTCAGTTTAGGGTTTAAAACCATAATGCTGACTGAATGGAAAAGTTCAGTTTAGGGTTTAAAACCCTAATGCTGATTAAAGGAAAAAGTTCAGTTTAGGGTTTAAAACCCTAATGCTGACTGAATGAAAAAATTCAGTTTAAGGTTTAAAACCCTAATGCTAATTAAAGGAAAAAGTTCAGTTTAGGATTTAAAACCCTAATGCTGATTGAATGGAAAAAGTTCAGTTTAGTGTTTAAAACCCTAATGCTGACTAAAGGAAAGAGTTCAGTTTAGGGTTTAAAACCCTAATGTTGATTAAAGAAAAAAGTTCAGTTTAGGGTTTAAAACCTTAATGCTAACTGAATGGAAAAGTTCAGTTTAGGGTTTAAAACCCTAAGGCTGATTAAAGGAAAAAGTTCAGTTTAGGGTTTAAAACCCTAATGCTGACTGAATGGAAAAATTCAGTTTAGGGTTTAAAACTCTAACGCTGATTAAAGGAAAAAGTTCAGTTTAGGGTTTAAAACCCTAGTGCTGACTGAATGGAAAAATTCAGTTTAGGGTTTAAAACCCTAATGCTGATTAAAGGAAAAAGTTTAGTTTAGGGTTTAAAACCTTAATGCGGACTGAATGGAAAAAGTTCAGTTTAGGGTTTAAAACCCTAATGCTGACTGAATTGAAAAATTCGGTTTAGGGTTTAAAACCCTAAGGCTGATTAAAGGAAAAAGTTCAGTTTAGGGTTTAAAACCCTAATGCTGACTGAATGGAAAAATTCAGTTTAGGGTTTAAAACTCTAACGCTGATTAAAGAAAAGAGTTCAGTTTAAGGTTTAAAACCCTAGTGCTGACTGAATAGAAAAACTTTAGTTTAGGGTTTAAAACTCTAATGCTGACTAAATGGAAAAGTTCAGTTTAGGGTTTAAAACCCTAATGCTGATTAAAAGAAAAGGTTCAGTTTAGGGTTTTAAAACCCTAATGCTGACTGAATGGAAAAATTCAGTTTAGGGTTTAAAACCCTAATGCTGACTAAAGGGAAGAGTTCAGTTTAGGGTTTAAAATCCTAATGCTGATTAAAGGAAAAAATTCAGTTTTAGTGATTAAAACCCTAATGCTGACTGAATGGGAAAAGTTCAGTTTAGGGTTTAAAACCCTAATGCTGACTGAATGGAAAAAGTTCAGTTTAGGGTTTAAAACCCTAATGCTGACTGAATGGAAAAAGTTTAGTTTAGGGTTTAAAACCCTAATGCTGATTAAAGGAAAAAGTTCAGTTTAGGGTTTAAAACTCTAATGCTGACTGAATGGAAAAAGTTCAGTTTAGGGTTTAAAACCCTAATACTGATTAAAGGAAAAAGTGCAGTTTAGGGTTTAAAACCCTAATGCTGACTGAATGGAAAGATTCAATTTAGGGTTTAAAACCCTAATGCTGATTAAAGGAAAAAGTTCAGTTTAGGGTTTAAAACCCTAATGCTGATTAAAGGAAAAAGTTTAGTTTAGGGTTTAAAACCCTAATGCGGACTGAATGGAAAAAGTTCAGTTTAAGGTTTAAAACCCTAATGTTGATTAAAGGAAAAAGTGCAGTTTAGGGTTTAAAACCCTAATGCTGACTGAATGGAAAAATTCAGTTTAGGGTTTAAAACCCTAATGTTGATTAAAGGAAAAAGTTCAGTTTAGGGTTTAAAACCCTAATGCTGACTGAATGGAAATAGTTCAGTTTAGGGTTTAAAACCCTAATGCTGACTGAATGGAAAAAGTTCAGTTTAAGGTTTAAAACCCTAATGCCGACTAAAGGAAAGAGTTCAGTTTAGGGTTTAAAACCCTAATGCTGATTAAAGGAAAAAGTTCAGTTTAGGGTTTAAAACCCTAGTGCTGACTGAATGGAAAAATTCAGTTTAGGGTTTAAAAGCCTAATGCTGATTAAAGGAAAAAGTTCAGTTTAGGGTTTAAAACCCAAATGCTGACTGAATGGAAAAAGTTAAGTTTAGGGTTTAAAAATCTAATGCTGACTGAATGGAAAAGTTCAGTTTAGGGTTTAAAACCCTAATGCTGATTAAAGGAAATAGTTCATTTTAGGGTTTTAAATCCTAATGCTGACTGAATGGAAAAATTCAGTTTAGGGTTTAAAACCCTAATGCTGATTAAAGGAAAAAGTTCAGTTTAGGGTTTAAAACCCTAATGCTGACTGAATGGAAAAAGTTCAGTTTAGGGTTTAAAACCCTAATGCTGACTAAAGGAAAGAGTTTAGTTTAGGGTTTAAAACCCTAATGCTGATTAAAGGAAAAAGTTCAGTTTAGGGTTTAAAACCATAATGCTGACTGAATGGAAAAGTTCAGTTTAGGGTTTAAAACCCTAATGCTGATTAAATGAAAAAGTTCAGTTTAGGGTTTAAAACCCTAATGCTGACTGAATGAAAAAATTCAGTTTAAGGTTTAAAACCCTAATGCTAATTAAAGGAAAAAGTTCAGTTTAGGATTTAAAACCCTAATGCTGATTGAATGGAAAAAGTTCAGTTTAGTGTTTAAAACCCTAATGCTGACTAAAGGAAAGAGTTCAGTTTAGGGTTTAAAACCCTAATGTTGATTAAAGAAAAAAGTTCAGTTTAGGGTTTAAAACCTTAATGCTAACTGAATGGAAAAGTTCAGTTTAGGGTTTAAAACCCTAAGGCTGATTAAAGGAAAAAGTTCAGTTTAGGGTTTAAAACCCTAATGCTGACTGAATGGAAAAATTCAGTTTAGGGTTTAAAACTCTAACGCTGATTAAAGAAAAAAGTTGAGTTTAAGGTTTAAAACCCTAGTGCTGACTGAATAGAAAAACTTCAGTTTAGGGTTTAAAACTCTAATGCTGACTAAATGGAAAAGTTCAGTTTAGGGTTTAAAACCCTAATGCTGATTAAAAGAAAAGGTTCAGTTTAGGGTTTTAAAACCCTAATGCTGACTGAATGGAAAAATTCAGTTTAGGGTTTAAAACCCTAATGCTGACTAAAGGGAAGAGTTCAGTTTAGGGTTTAAAATCCTAATGCTGATTAAAGGAAAAAATTCAGTTTTAGTGATTAAAACCCTAATTCTGACTGAATGGGAAAAGTTCAGTTTAGGGTTTAAAACCCTAATGCTGACTGAATGGAAAAAGTTCAGTTTAGGGTTTAAAACCCTAATGCTGACTGAATGGAAAAAGTTTAGTTTAGGGTTTAAAACCCTAATGCTGATTAAAGGAAAAAGTTCAGTTTAGGGTTTAAAACTCTAATGCTGACTGAATGGAAAAAGTTCAGTTTAGGGTTTAAAACCCTAATGCTGATTAAAGGAAAAAGTGCAGTTTAGGGTTTAAAACCCTAATGCTGACTGAATGGAAAGATTCAATTTAGGGTTTAAAACCCTAATCCTGATTAAAGGAAAAAGTTCAGTTTAGGGTTTAAAACCCATATGCTGACTAAATGGAAAAAGTTCAATTTAGGGTTTAAAACCCTAATGCTGACTGAATGGAAAAAGTTCAGTTTAGGGTTTAAAACCCTAATGCCGACTAAAGGAAAGAGTTCAGTTTAGGGTTTAAAACCCTAATGCTGATTAAAGGAAAAAGTTCAGTTTAGGGTTTAAAACCCTAGTGCTGACTGAATGGAAAAATTCAGTTTAGGGTTTAAAACCCTAATGCTGATTAAAGGAAAAAGTTTAGTTTAGGGTTTAAAACCTTAATGCGGACTGAATGGAAAAAGTTCAGTTTAGGGTTTAAAACCCTAATGCTGACTGAATTGAAAAATTCGGTTTAGGGTTTAAAACCCTAATGCTGATTAAAGGAAAAAATTTAGTTTAGGGTTTAAAACCCTAATGCTGACTGAATGGAAAAATTCAGTTTAGGGTTTAAAACCCTAATGCTGATTAAAGGAAAAAGTTTAGTTTAGGGTTTAAAACCCTAATGCTGACTGAATGGAAAAAGTTCAGTTTAGGGTTTAAAACCCTAATGCTGACTAAAGGAAAGAGTTCAGTTTAGGGTTTAAAACCCAAATGTTGATTAAAGGAAAAAGTTCAGTTTAGAGTTTAAAACCCTAATGCTGACTGAATGGAAAATTTCAGTTTAGGGTTTAAAACCCTAATGCTGATTAAAGGAAAAAGTTCAGTTTAGGGTTTAAAACCCTAATGCTGACTGAATGGAAAAATTCAGTTTAGGGTTTAAAACCCTAATGCTGATTAAAGGAAAAAGTTCAGTTTAGGGTTCAAAACCCTAATGCTGACTGAATAGAAAAAGTTCAGTTTAGGGTTTTAAACCCTAATGCTAACTGAATGGAAAAGTTCAGTTTAGAGTTCAAAACCCTAATGCTGATTAAAGGAAAAAGTTCAGTTTAGGGTTTAAAAACCTAATGCTGTCTGAATGGAAAAATTCAGTTTAGGGTTTAAAACCCTAATGCTAATTAAAGGAAAAAGTTCAGTTTGGGGTTTAAAACCCTAATGCTGACTGAATGGAAAAAGTTCAGTTTAGGGTTTAAAACCATAATGCTGACTGAATGGAAAAAGTTCAGTTTAGGGTTTAAAACCCTAATGCTGACTAAAGGGAAGAGTTCAGTTTAGGGTTTAAAACCATAATGCTGATTAAAGGAAAAAGTTCAGGTTTAGGGTTTAAAACCCTAATGCTGACTGAATGGGAAAAGTTTAGTTTAGGGTTTAAAACCCTAATGCTGACTGAAAGGAAAAGTTCAGTTTAGAGTTTAAAACCCTAATGCTGATTAAAGGAAAAATTCAGTTTAGGGTATAAAACCTGAATGCTGACTAAATGGAAAAAGTTCAGTTTAGGGTTTAAAACCCTAATGCTGACTGAATGGAAAAAGTTCAGTTTAGGGTTTAAAACCCTAATGCTGACTGAAAGGAAAAGTTCAGTTTAGGGTTTAAAACCCTAATGCTGATTTAAGGAAAAGTTCAGTTTAGGGTTTAAAACTCTAATGCTGACTGAATGGAAAAAGTTCAGTTTAGGGTTTAAAACCTTAATGTTGACTGAATGGAAAAGTTCAGTTTAGGGTTTAAAACCCTAATGCTGATTAAAGGAAAAAGTTCAGTTTAGGGTTTAAAACCCTAATGCTGACTAAAGGGAAGAGTTCCGTTTAGTGTTTAAAACCCTAATGCTGACTGAATTGAAAATTTCAGTTTAGGGTTTAAAACCCTAATGCTGATTAAAGGAAAAAGTTCAATTTAGGGTTTAAAACCCTAATGCTGACTGAATGGAAAAATTCAGTTTAGGGTTTAAAATCCTAATGTTGATTAAAGGAAAAAGTTCAGTTTAGGGTTTAAAACCCTAATGCTGACTGAATGGAAAAAGTTCAGTTTAGGGTTTAAAACCCTAATGCTGACTGAATGGAAACAGTTCAGTTTAGGGTTTAAAACCCTAATCCCGACTAAAGGAAAGAGTTCAGTTTAGGGTTTAAAAGCCTAATGCTGATTAAAGGAAAAAGTTCAGTTTAGGGTTTAAAACCCTAGTGCTGACTGAATGGAAAAATTCAGTTTAGGGTTTAAAACCCTAATGCTGATTAAAGGAAAAAGTTCAGTTTAGGGTTTAAAACCATAATGTTGACTGAATGGAAAAAGTTTAGTTTAGGGTTTAAAACCCTAATGTTGACTGAATGGAAAAGTTCAGTTTAGGGTTTAAAACCCTAATGCTGATTAAAGGAAAAAGTTCAGTTTAGGGTTTAAAACCCTAATGCTGACTGAATGGAAAAATTCAGTTTAGGGTTTAAAACCCTAATGCTGACTGAATGGAAAAAGTTCAGTTTAGGGTTTAAAACCCTAATGCCGACTAAAGGAAAGAGTTCAGTTTAGGGTTTAAAACCCTAATGCTGATTAAAGGAAAATGTTCAGTTTAGGGTTTAAAACCCTAATGCTGACTGAATGGAAAAAGTTCAGTTTAGGGTTTAAAACCCTAATGCTAATTAAAGGAAAAAGTTCAGTTTAGGGTTTAAAACCCTAATGCTGACTGAATGGAAAAATTCAGTTTAGGGTTTAAAACCCTAATGTTGATTAAAGGAAAAAGTTCAGTTTAGGTTTAAAACCCTAATGCTGACTGAATGGAAAAAGTTCAGTTTAGGGTTTAAAACCCTAATGCTGACTAAAGAAAAGAGTTCAGTTTAGGGTTTAAAACCCTAATGTTGATTAAAGGAAAAAGTTCAGTTTAGGGTTTAAAACCCTAATGCTGTCTGAATGGAAAAGTTCAGTTTAGGATTTAAAACCCTAATTCTGATTAAAGGAAAAAGTTCAGTTTAGGGTTTAAAACCCTAATGCTGACTGAATGGAAAAATTCAGTTTAGGGTTTAAAACCCTAATGTTGATTAAAGGAAAAAGTTCAGTTTAGGGTTTAAAACCCCTAATGCTGACTGAATAGAAAAAGTTCAGTTTAGGGTTTAAAACCCTAATGCTGACTGAATTGAAAATTTCAGTTTAGGGTTTAAAACCCTAATGCTGATTAAAGGAAAAAGTTTAGTTTAGGGTTTAAAACCCTAATGCTGACTGAATGGAACAATTCAGTTTAGGGTTTAAAACCCTAATGCTGATTAAAGAAAAAAGTTCAGTTTAGGGTTTAAAACCCTAATGCTGACTGAATGGAAAAGGTTCAGTTTAGGGTTTAAAACCCTAATGTTGACTGAATGGAAAAAGTTCAGTTTAGAGTTAAAAACCCTAATGCCTACTAAAGAAAAGAGTTCAGTTTAGGGTTTAAAAGCCTAATGTTGATTAAAGGAAAAAGTTCAGTTTAGGGTTTAAAACCCTAGTGCTGACTGAATGGAAAAATTTAGTTTAGGGTTTAAAACCCTAATGCTGATTAAAGGAAAAAGTTCAGTTTAGGGTTTAAAACCCTAATGCTGACTGAATGGAAAAGTTCAGTTTAGGGTTTAAAACCCTAATGCTGATTAAAGGAAAAAGTTCAGTTTAGGGTTAATGCTGACTGAATGGAAAAGTTCAGTTTAGAGTTTAAAACCCTAATGCTGATTAAAGGAAAAAGTTCAGTTTAGGGTTTAAAACCCTAATGCTGACTGAATGGAAAAATTCAATTTAGGGTTTAAAACCCTAATGCTGACTGAATAGAAAAAGTTCAGTTTAGGGTTTAAAACCCTAATGCTGACTGAATTGAAAATTTCAGTTTAGGGTTTAAAACCCTAATGCTGATTAAAGGAAAAAGTTCAGTTTAGGGTTTAAAACCCTAATGCTGACTGAATGGAACAATTCAGTTTAGGGTTTAAAACCCTAATTCTGATTAAAGGAAAAAGTTCAGTTTAGGGTTTAAAACCCTAATGCTGACTGAATGGAAAAATTCAGTTTAGGGTTTAAAACCCTAATGTTGATTAAAGGAAAAAGTTCAGTTTAGGGTTTAAAACCCTAATGCTGACTGAATAGAAAAAGTTCAGTTTAGGGTTTAAAACCCTAATGCTGACTGAATTGAAAATTTCAGTTTAGGGTTTAAAACCCTAATGCTGATTAAAGGAAAAAGTTCAGTTTAGGGTTTAAAACCCTAATGCTGACTGAATGGAACAATTCAGTTTAGGGTTTAAAACCCTAATGCTGATTCAAGAAAAAAGTTCAGTTTAGGGTTTAAAACCCTAATGCTGACTGAATGGAAAAAGTTCAGATAAGGGTTTAAAACCCTAATGTTGACTAAATGGAAAAAGTTCAGTTTAGGGTTAAAAACCCTAATGCCTACTAAAGGAAAGAGTTCAGTTTAGGGTTTAAAAGCCTAATGTTGATTAAAGGAAAAAGTTCAGTTTAGGGTTTAAAACCCTAGTGCTGACTGAATGGAAAAATTTAGTTTAGGGGTTAAAACCCTAATGCTGATTAAAGGAAAAAGTTCAGTTTAGGGTTTAAAACCCTAATGCTGACTGAATGGAAAAGTTCAGTTTAGGGTTTAAAACCCTAATGCTGATTAAAGGAAAAAGTTCAGTTTAGGGTTAATGCTGACTGAATGGAAAAGTTCAGTTTAGAGTTTAAAACCCTAATGCTGATTAAAGGAAAAAGTTCAGTTTAGGGTTTAAAACCCTAATGCTGACTGAATGGAAAAATTCAATTTAGGGTTTAAAACCCTAATGCTGACTGAATAGAAAAAGTTCAGTTTAGGGTTTAAAACCCTAATGCTGACTGAATTGAAAATTTCAGTTTAGGGTTTAAAACCCTAATGCTGATTAAAGGAAAAAGTTCAGTTTAGGGTTTAAAACTCTAATGCTGACTGAATGGACAAAGTTCAGTTTAGGGTTTAAAACCCTAATGTTGACTGAATGGAAAAGTTCAGTTTAGGGTTTAAAACCCTAATGCTGATTAAAGGAAAAAGTTCAGTTTAGGGTTTAAAACCCTAATGCTGACTAATGGGAAGAGTTCAGTTTAGGGTTTAAAACCCTAATGCTGACTGAATTGAAAATTTCAGTTTAGGGTTTAAAACCCTAATGCTGATTAAAGGAAAAAGTTCAATTTAGGGTTTAAAACCCTAATGCTGACTGAATGGAAAAATTCAGTTTAGGGTTTAAAATCCTAATGTTGATTAAAGGAAAAAGTTCAGTTTAGGGTTTAAAACCCTAATGCTGACTGAATGGAAAAAGTTCAGTTTAGGGTTTAAAACCCTAATGCTGACTGAATGGAAACAGTTCAGTTTAGGGTTTAAAACCCTAATCCCGACTAAAGGAAAGAGTTCAGTTTAGGGTTTAAAAGCCTAATGCTGATTAAAGGAAAAAGTTCAGTTTAGGGTTTAAAACCCTAGTGCTGACTGAATGGAAAAATTCAGTTTAGGGTTTAAAACCCTAATGCTGATTAAAGGAAAAAGTTCAGTTTAGGGTTTAAAACCATAATGCTGACTGAATGGAAAAAGTTTAGTTTAGGGTTTAAAACCCTAATGTTGACTGAATGGAAAAGTTCAGTTTAGGGTTTAAAACCCTAATGCTGATTAAAGGAAAAAGTTCAGTTTAGGGTTTAAAACCCTAATGCTGACTGAATGGAAAAATTCAGTTTAGGGTTTAAAACCCTAATGCTGACTGAATGGAAAAAGTTCAGTTTAGGGTTTAAAACCCTAATGCCGACTAAAGGAAAGAGTTCAGTTTAGGGTTTAAAACCCTAATGCTGATTAAAGGAAAATGTTCAGTTTAGGGTTTAAAACCCTAATGCTGACTGAATGGAAAAATTCAGTTTAGGGTTTAAAACTCTAACGCTGATTAAAGAAAAGAGTTCAGTTTAAGGTTTAAAACCCTAGTGCTGACTGAATAGAAAAACTTTAGTTTAGGGTTTAAAACTCTAATGCTGACTAAATGGAAAAGTTCAGTTTAGGGTTTAAAACCCTAATGCTGATTAAAAGAAAAGGTTCAGTTTAGGGTTTTAAAACCCTAATGCTGACTGAATGGAAAAATTCAGTTTAGGGTTTAAAACCCTAATGCTGACTAAAGGGAAGAGTTCAGTTTAGGGTTTAAAATCCTAATGCTGATTAAAGGAAAAAATTCAGTTTTAGTGATTAAAACCCTAATGCTGACTGAATGGGAAAAGTTCAGTTTAGGGTTTAAAACCCTAATGCTGACTGAATGGAAAAAGTTCAGTTTAGGGTTTAAAACCCTAATGCTGACTGAATGGAAAAAGTTTAGTTTAGGGTTTAAAACCCTAATGCTGATTAAAGGAAAAAGTTCAGTTTAGGGTTTAAAACTCTAATGCTGACTGAATGGAAAAAGTTCAGTTTAGGGTTTAAAACCCTAATACTGATTAAAGGAAAAAGTGCAGTTTAGGGTTTAAAACCCTAATGCTGACTGAATGGAAAGATTCAATTTAGGGTTTAAAACCCTAATGCTGATTAAAGGAAAAAGTTCAGTTTAGGGTTTAAAACCCTAATGCTGATTAAAGGAAAAAGTTTAGTTTAGGGTTTAAAACCCTAATGCGGACTGAATGGAAAAAGTTCAGTTTAAGGTTTAAAACCCTAATGTTGATTAAAGGAAAAAGTGCAGTTTAGGGTTTAAAACCCTAATGCTGACTGAATGGAAAAATTCAGTTTAGGGTTTAAAACCCTAATGTTGATTAAAGGAAAAAGTTCAGTTTAGGGTTTAAAACCCTAATGCTGACTGAATGGAAATAGTTCAGTTTAGGGTTTAAAACCCTAATGCTGACTGAATGGAAAAAGTTCAGTTTAAGGTTTAAAACCCTAATGCCGACTAAAGGAAAGAGTTCAGTTTAGGGTTTAAAACCCTAATGCTGATTAAAGGAAAAAGTTCAGTTTAGGGTTTAAAACCCTAGTGCTGACTGAATGGAAAAATTCAGTTTAGGGTTTAAAAGCCTAATGCTGATTAAAGGAAAAAGTTCAGTTTAGGGTTTAAAACCCAAATGCTGACTGAATGGAAAAAGTTAAGTTTAGGGTTTAAAAATCTAATGCTGACTGAATGGAAAAGTTCAGTTTAGGGTTTAAAACCCTAATGCTGATTAAAGGAAATAGTTCATTTTAGGGTTTTAAATCCTAATGCTGACTGAATGGAAAAATTCAGTTTAGGGTTTAAAACCCTAATGCTGATTAAAGGAAAAAGTTCAGTTTAGGGTTTAAAACCCTAATGCTGACTGAATGGAAAAAGTTCAGTTTAGGGTTTAAAACCCTAATGCTGACTAAAGGAAAGAGTTTAGTTTAGGGTTTAAAACCCTAATGCTGATTAAAGGAAAAAGTTCAGTTTAGGGTTTAAAACCATAATGCTGACTGAATGGAAAAGTTCAGTTTAGGGTTTAAAACCCTAATGCTGATTAAATGAAAAAGTTCAGTTTAGGGTTTAAAACCCTAATGCTGACTGAATGAAAAAATTCAGTTTAAGGTTTAAAACCCTAATGCTAATTAAAGGAAAAAGTTCAGTTTAGGATTTAAAACCCTAATGCTGATTGAATGGAAAAAGTTCAGTTTAGTGTTTAAAACCCTAATGCTGACTAAAGGAAAGAGTTCAGTTTAGGGTTTAAAACCCTAATGTTGATTAAAGAAAAAAGTTCAGTTTAGGGTTTAAAACCTTAATGCTAACTGAATGGAAAAGTTCAGTTTAGGGTTTAAAACCCTAAGGCTGATTAAAGGAAAAAGTTCAGTTTAGGGTTTAAAACCCTAATGCTGACTGAATGGAAAAATTCAGTTTAGGGTTTAAAACTCTAACGCTGATTAAAGAAAAAAGTTGAGTTTAAGGTTTAAAACCCTAGTGCTGACTGAATAGAAAAACTTCAGTTTAGGGTTTAAAACTCTAATGCTGACTAAATGGAAAAGTTCAGTTTAGGGTTTAAAACCCTAATGCTGATTAAAAGAAAAGGTTCAGTTTAGGGTTTTAAAACCCTAATGCTGACTGAATGGAAAAATTCAGTTTAGGGTTTAAAACCCTAATGCTGACTAAAGGGAAGAGTTCAGTTTAGGGTTTAAAATCCTAATGCTGATTAAAGGAAAAAATTCAGTTTTAGTGATTAAAACCCTAATTCTGACTGAATGGGAAAAGTTCAGTTTAGGGTTTAAAACCCTAATGCTGACTGAATGGAAAAAGTTCAGTTTAGGGTTTAAAACCCTAATGCTGACTGAATGGAAAAAGTTTAGTTTAGGGTTTAAAACCCTAATGCTGATTAAAGGAAAAAGTTCAGTTTAGGGTTTAAAACTCTAATGCTGACTGAATGGAAAAAGTTCAGTTTAGGGTTTAAAACCCTAATGCTGATTAAAGGAAAAAGTGCAGTTTAGGGTTTAAAACCCTAATGCTGACTGAATGGAAAGATTCAATTTAGGGTTTAAAACCCTAATCCTGATTAAAGGAAAAAGTTCAGTTTAGGGTTTAAAACCCATATGCTGACTAAATGGAAAAAGTTCAATTTAGGGTTTAAAACCCTAATGCTGACTGAATGGAAAAAGTTCAGTTTAGGGTTTAAAACCCTAATGCCGACTAAAGGAAAGAGTTCAGTTTAGGGTTTAAAACCCTAATGCTGATTAAAGGAAAAAGTTCAGTTTAGGGTTTAAAACCCTAGTGCTGACTGAATGGAAAAATTCAGTTTAGGGTTTAAAACCCTAATGCTGATTAAAGGAAAAAGTTTAGTTTAGGGTTTAAAACCTTAATGCGGACTGAATGGAAAAAGTTCAGTTTAGGGTTTAAAACCCTAATGCTGACTGAATTGAAAAATTCGGTTTAGGGTTTAAAACCCTAATGCTGATTAAAGGAAAAAATTTAGTTTAGGGTTTAAAACCCTAATGCTGACTGAATGGAAAAATTCAGTTTAGGGTTTAAAACCCTAATGCTGATTAAAGGAAAAAGTTTAGTTTAGGGTTTAAAACCCTAATGCTGACTGAATGGAAAAAGTTCAGTTTAGGGTTTAAAACCCTAATGCTGACTAAAGGAAAGAGTTCAGTTTAGGGTTTAAAACCCAAATGTTGATTAAAGGAAAAAGTTCAGTTTAGAGTTTAAAACCCTAATGCTGACTGAATGGAAAATTTCAGTTTAGGGTTTAAAACCCTAATGCTGATTAAAGGAAAAAGTTCAGTTTAGGGTTTAAAACCCTAATGCTGACTGAATGGAAAAATTCAGTTTAGGGTTTAAAACCCTAATGCTGATTAAAGGAAAAAGTTCAGTTTAGGGTTCAAAACCCTAATGCTGACTGAATAGAAAAAGTTCAGTTTAGGGTTTTAAACCCTAATGCTAACTGAATGGAAAAGTTCAGTTTAGAGTTCAAAACCCTAATGCTGATTAAAGGAAAAAGTTCAGTTTAGGGTTTAAAAACCTAATGCTGTCTGAATGGAAAAATTCAGTTTAGGGTTTAAAACCCTAATGCTAATTAAAGGAAAAAGTTCAGTTTGGGGTTTAAAACCCTAATGCTGACTGAATGGAAAAAGTTCAGTTTAGGGTTTAAAACCATAATGCTGACTGAATGGAAAAAGTTCAGTTTAGGGTTTAAAACCCTAATGCTGACTAAAGGGAAGAGTTCAGTTTAGGGTTTAAAACCATAATGCTGATTAAAGGAAAAAGTTCAGGTTTAGGGTTTAAAACCCTAATGCTGACTGAATGGGAAAAGTTTAGTTTAGGGTTTAAAACCCTAATGCTGACTGAAAGGAAAAGTTCAGTTTAGAGTTTAAAACCCTAATGCTGATTAAAGGAAAAATTCAGTTTAGGGTATAAAACCTGAATGCTGACTAAATGGAAAAAGTTCAGTTTAGGGTTTAAAACCCTAATGCTGACTGAATGGAAAAAGTTCAGTTTAGGGTTTAAAACCCTAATGCTGACTGAAAGGAAAAGTTCAGTTTAGGGTTTAAAACCCTAATGCTGATTTAAGGAAAAGTTCAGTTTAGGGTTTAAAACTCTAATGCTGACTGAATGGAAAAAGTTCAGTTTAGGGTTTAAAACCTTAATGTTGACTGAATGGAAAAGTTCAGTTTAGGGTTTAAAACCCTAATGCTGATTAAAGGAAAAAGTTCAGTTTAGGGTTTAAAACCCTAATGCTGACTAAAGGGAAGAGTTCCGTTTAGTGTTTAAAACCCTAATGCTGACTGAATTGAAAATTTCAGTTTAGGGTTTAAAACCCTAATGCTGATTAAAGGAAAAAGTTCAATTTAGGGTTTAAAACCCTAATGCTGACTGAATGGAAAAATTCAGTTTAGGGTTTAAAATCCTAATGTTGATTAAAGGAAAAAGTTCAGTTTAGGGTTTAAAACCCTAATGCTGACTGAATGGAAAAAGTTCAGTTTAGGGTTTAAAACCCTAATGCTGACTGAATGGAAACAGTTCAGTTTAGGGTTTAAAACCCTAATCCCGACTAAAGGAAAGAGTTCAGTTTAGGGTTTAAAAGCCTAATGCTGATTAAAGGAAAAAGTTCAGTTTAGGGTTTAAAACCCTAGTGCTGACTGAATGGAAAAATTCAGTTTAGGGTTTAAAACCCTAATGCTGATTAAAGGAAAAAGTTCAGTTTAGGGTTTAAAACCATAATGTTGACTGAATGGAAAAAGTTTAGTTTAGGGTTTAAAACCCTAATGTTGACTGAATGGAAAAGTTCAGTTTAGGGTTTAAAACCCTAATGCTGATTAAAGGAAAAAGTTCAGTTTAGGGTTTAAAACCCTAATGCTGACTGAATGGAAAAATTCAGTTTAGGGTTTAAAACCCTAATGCTGACTGAATGGAAAAAGTTCAGTTTAGGGTTTAAAACCCTAATGCCGACTAAAGGAAAGAGTTCAGTTTAGGGTTTAAAACCCTAATGCTGATTAAAGGAAAATGTTCAGTTTAGGGTTTAAAACCCTAATGCTGACTGAATGGAAAAAGTTCAGTTTAGGGTTTAAAACCCTAATGCTAATTAAAGGAAAAAGTTCAGTTTAGGGTTTAAAACCCTAATGCTGACTGAATGGAAAAATTCAGTTTAGGGTTTAAAACCCTAATGTTGATTAAAGGAAAAAGTTCAGTTTAGGTTTAAAACCCTAATGCTGACTGAATGGAAAAAGTTCAGTTTAGGGTTTAAAACCCTAATGCTGACTAAAGAAAAGAGTTCAGTTTAGGGTTTAAAACCCTAATGTTGATTAAAGGAAAAAGTTCAGTTTAGGGTTTAAAACCCTAATGCTGACTGAATGGAAAAGTTCAGTTTAGGATTTAAAACCCTAATTCTGATTAAAGGAAAAAGTTCAGTTTAGGGTTTAAAACCCTAATGCTGACTGAATGGAAAAATTCAGTTTAGGGTTTAAAACCCTAATGTTGATTAAAGGAAAAAGTTCAGTTTAGGGTTTAAAACACTAATGCTGACTGAATAGAAAAAGTTCAGTTTAGGGTTTAAAACCCTAATGCTGACTGAATTGAAAATTTCAGTTTAGGGTTTAAAACCCTAATGCTGATTAAAGGAAAAAGTTTAGTTTAGGGTTTAAAACCCTAATGCTGACTGAATGGAACAATTCAGTTTAGGGTTTAAAACCCTAATGCTGATTAAAGAAAAAAGTTCAGTTTAGGGTTTAAAACCCTAATGCTGACTGAATGGAAAAGGTTCAGTTTAGGGTTTAAAACCCTAATGTTGACTGAATGGAAAAAGTTCAGTTTAGAGTTAAAAACCCTAATGCCTACTAAAGAAAAGAGTTCAGTTTAGGGTTTAAAAGCCTAATGTTGATTAAAGGAAAAAGTTCAGTTTAGGGTTTAAAACCCTAGTGCTGACTGAATGGAAAAATTTAGTTTAGGGTTTAAAACCCTAATGCTGATTAAAGGAAAAAGTTCAGTTTAGGGTTTAAAACCCTAATGCTGACTGAATGGAAAAGTTCAGTTTAGGGTTTAAAACCCTAATGCTGATTAATGGAAAAAGTTCAGTTTAGGGTTAATGCTGACTGAATGGAAAAGTTCAGTTTAGAGTTTAAAACCCTAATGCTGATTAAAGGAAAAAGTTCAGTTTAGGGTTTAAAACCCTAATGCTGACTGAATGGAAAAATTCAATTTAGGGTTTAAAACCCTAATGCTGACTGAATAGAAAAAGTTCAGTTTAGGGTTTAAAACCCTAATGCTGACTGAATTGAAAATTTCAGTTTAGGGTTTAAAACCCTAATGCTGATTAAAGGAAAAAGTTCAGTTTAGGGTTTAAAACCCTAATGCTGACTGAATGGAACAATTCAGTTTAGGGTTTAAAACCCTAATTCTGATTAAAGGAAAAAGTTCAGTTTAGGGTTTAAAACCCTAATGCTGACTGAATGGAAAAATTCAGTTTAGGGTTTAAAACCCTAATGTTGATTAAAGGAAAAAGTTCAGTTTAGGGTTTAAAACCCTAATGCTGACTGAATAGAAAAAGTTCAGTTTAGGGTTTAAAACCCTAATGCTGACTGAATTGAAAATTTCAGTTTAGGGTTTAAAACCCTAATGCTGATTAAAGGAAAAAGTTCAGTTTAGGGTTTAAAACCCTAATGCTGACTGAATGGAACAATTCAGTTTAGGGTTTAAAACCCTAATGCTGATTCAAGAAAAAAGTTCAGTTTAGGGTTTAAAACCCTAATGCTGACTGAATGGAAAAAGTTCAGATAAGGGTTTAAAACCCTAATGTTGACTAAATGGAAAAAGTTCAGTTTAGGGTTAAAAACCCTAATGCCTACTAAAGGAAAGAGTTCAGTTTAGGGTTTAAAAGCCTAATGTTGATTAAAGGAAAAAGTTCAGTTTAGGGTTTAAAACCCTAGTGCTGACTGAATGGAAAAATTTAGTTTAGGGTTTAAAACCCTAATGCTGATTAAAGGAAAAAGTTCAGTTTAGGGTTTAAAACCCTAATGCTGACTGAATGGAAAAGTTCAGTTTAGGGTTTAAAACCCTAATGCTGATTAAAGGAAAAAGTTCAGTTTAGGGTTAATGCTGACTGAATGGAAAAGTTCAGTTTAGAGTTTAAAACCCTAATGCTGATTAAAGGAAAAAGTTCAGTTTAGGGTTTAAAACCCTAATGCTGACTGAATGGAAAAATTCAATTTAGGGTTTAAAACCCTAATGCTGACTGAATAGAAAAAGTTCAGTTTAGGGTTTAAAACCCTAATGCTGACTGAATTGAAAATTTCAGTTTAGGGTTTAAAACCCTAATGCTGATTAAAGGAAAAAGTTCAGTTTAGGGTTTAAAACTCTAATGCTGACTGAATGGACAAAGTTCAGTTTAGGGTTTAAAACCCTAATGTTGACTGAATGGAAAAGTTCAGTTTAGGGTTTAAAACCCTAATGCTGATTAAAGGAAAAAGTTCAGTTTAGGGTTTAAAACCCTAATGCTGACTAATGGGAAGAGTTCAGTTTAGGGTTTAAAACCCTAATGCTGACTGAATTGAAAATTTCAGTTTAGGGTTTAAAACCCTAATGCTGATTAAAGGAAAAAGTTCAATTTAGGGTTTAAAACCCTAATGCTGACTGAATGGAAAAATTCAGTTTAGGGTTTAAAATCCTAATGTTGATTAAAGGAAAAAGTTCAGTTTAGGGTTTAAAACCCTAATGCTGACTGAATGGAAAAAGTTCAGTTTAGGGTTTAAAACCCTAATGCTGACTGAATGGAAACAGTTCAGTTTAGGGTTTAAAACCCTAATCCCGACTAAAGGAAAGAGTTCAGTTTAGGGTTTAAAAGCCTAATGCTGATTAAAGGAAAAAGTTCAGTTTAGGGTTTAAAACCCTAGTGCTGACTGAATGGAAAAATTCAGTTTAGGGTTTAAAACCCTAATGCTGATTAAAGGAAAAAGTTCAGTTTAGGGTTTAAAACCATAATGCTGACTGAATGGAAAAAGTTTAGTTTAGGGTTTAAAACCCTAATGTTGACTGAATGGAAAAGTTCAGTTTAGGGTTTAAAACCCTAATGCTGATTAAAGGAAAAAGTTCAGTTTAGGGTTTAAAACCCTAATGCTGACTGAATGGAAAAATTCAGTTTAGGGTTTAAAACCCTAATGCTGACTGAATGGAAAAAGTTCAGTTTAGGGTTTAAAACCCTAATGCCGACTAAAGGAAAGAGTTCAGTTTAGGGTTTAAAACCCTAATGCTGATTAAAGGAAAATGTTCAGTTTAGGGTTTAAAACCCTAATGCTGACTGAATGGAAAAAGTTCAGTTTAGGGTTTAAAACCCTAATGCTAATTAAAGGAAAAAGTTCAGTTTAGGGTTTAAAACCCTAATGCTGACTGAATGGAAAAATTCAGTTTAGGGTTTAAAACCCTAATGTTGATTAAAGGAAAAAGTTCAGTTTAGGGTTTAAAACCCTAATGCTGACAGAATGGAAAAAGTTCAGTTTAGGGTTTAAAACCCTAATGCTGACTAAAGGAAAGAGTTCAGTTTAGGGTTTAAAACCCTAATGTTGATTAAAGGAAAAAGTTCAATTTAGGGTTTAAAACCCTAATGCTGACTGAATGGAAAAGTTCAGTTTAGGGTTTAAAACCCTAATTCTGATTAAAGGAAAAAGTTCAGTTTAGGGTTTAAAACCCTAATGCTGACTGAATGGAAAAATTCAGTTTAGGGTTTAAAACCCAAATGTTGATTAAAGGAAAAAGTTTAGTTTAGGGTTTGAAACCCTAATGCTGACTGAATAAAAAAAGTTCAGTTTAGGGTTTAAAACCCTAATGCTGACTGAATTGAAAATTTCAGTTTAGGGTTTAAAAGCCTAATGCTGATTAAAGGAAAAAGTTCAGTTTAGGGTTTAAAACCCTAATGCTGACTGAATGGAACAATTCAGTTTAGGGTTTAAAACCCTAATTCTGATTAAAGGAAAAAGTTCAGTTTAGGGTTTAAAACCCTAATGCTGACTGAATGGAAAAATTCAGTTTAGGGTTTAAAACCCTAATGTTGATTAAAGGAAAAAGTTCAGTTTAGGGTTTAAAACCCTAATGCTGACTGAATAGAAAAAGTTCAGTTTAGGGTTTAAAACCCTAATGCTGACTGAATTGAAAATTTCAGTTTAGGGTTTAAAACCCTAATGCTGATTAAAGGAAAAAGTTCAGTTTAGGGTTTAAAACCCTAATGCTGACTGAATGGAACAATTCAGTTTAGGGTTTAAAACCCTAATGCTGATTCAAGAAAAAAGTTCAGTTTAGGGTTTAAAACCCTAATGCTGACTGAATGGAAAAAGTTCAGATAAGGGTTTAAAACCCTAATGTTGACTGAATGGAAAAAGTTCAGTTTAGGGTTAAAAACCCTAATGCCTACTAAAGGAAAGAGTTCAGTTTAGGGTTTAAAAGCCTAATGTTGATTAAAGGAAAAAGTTCAGTTTAGGGTTTAAAACCCTAGTGCTGACTGAATGGAAAAATTTAGTTTAGGGTTTAAAACCCTAATGCTGATTAAAGGAAAAAGTTCAGTTTAGGGTTTAAAACCCTAATGCTGACTGAATGGAAAAGTTCAGTTTAGGGTTTAAAACCCTAATGCTGATTAAAGGAAAAAGTTCAGTTTAGGGTTAATGCTGACTGAATGGAAAAGTTCAGTTTAGAGTTTAAAACCCTAATGCTGATTAAAGGAAAAAGTTCAGTTTAGGGTTAAAAACCCTAATGCTGACTGAATGGAAAAATTCAATTTAGGGTTTAAAACCCTAATGCTGACTGAATAGAAAAAGTTCAGTTTAGGGTTTAAAACCCTAATGCTGACTGAATTGAAAATTTCAGTTTAGGGTTTAAAACCCTAATGCTGATTAAAGGAAAAAGTTCAGTTTAGGGTTTAAAACTCTAATGCTGACTGAATGGAAAAAGTTCAGTTTAGGGTTTAAAACCCTAATGTTGACTGAATGGAAAAGTTCAGTTTAGGGTTTAAAACCCTAATGCTGATTAAAGGAAAAAGTTCAGTTTAGGGTTTAAAACCCTAATGCTGACTAAAGGGAAGAGTTCAGTTTAGGGTTTAAAACCCTAATGCTGACTGAATTGAAAATTTCAGTTTAGGGTTTGAAACCCTAATGCTGATTAAAGGAAAAAGTTCAGTTTAGGGTTTAAAACCATAATGCTGACTGAATGGAAAAAGTTTAGTTTAGGGTTTAAAACCCTAATGTTGACTGAATGGAAAAGTTCAGTTTAGGGTTTTAAACCCTAATGCTGATTAAAGGAAAAAGTTCAGTTTAGGGTTTAAAACCCTAATGCTAACTGAATGGAAAAATTCAGTTTAGGGTTTAAAACCCTAATGCTGACTAATGGGAAGAGTTCAGTTTAGGGTTTAAAACCCTAATGCTGACTGAATTGAAAATTTCAGTTTAGGGTTTAAAACCCTAATGCTGATTAAAGGAAAAAGTTCAATTTAGGGTTTAAAACCCTAATGCTGACTGAATGGAAAAATTCAGTTTAGGGTTTAAAATCCTAATGTTGATTAAAGGAAAAAGTTCAGTTTAGGGTTTAAAACCCTAATGCTGACTGAATGGAAAAAGTTCAGTTTAGGGTTTAAAACCCTAATGCTGACTGAATGGAAACAGTTCAGTTTAGGGTTTAAAACCCTAATCCCGACTAAAGGAAAGAGTTCAGTTTAGGGTTTAAAAGCCTAATGCTGATTAAAGGAAAAAGTTCAGTTTAGGGTTTAAAACCCTAGTACTGACTGAATGGAAAAATTCAGTTTAGGGTTTAAAACCCTAATGCTGATTAAAGGAAAAAGTTCAGTTTAGGGTTTAAAACCATAATGCTGACTGAATGGAAAAAGTTTAGTTTAGGGTTTAAAACCCTAATGTTGACTGAATGGAAAAGTTCAGTTTAGGGTTTAAAACCCTAATGCTGATTAAAGGAAAAAGTTCAGTTTAGGGTTTAAAACCCTAATGCTGACTGAATGGAAAAATTCAGTTTAGGGTTTAAAACCCTAATGCTGACTGAATGGAAAAAGTTCAGTTTAGGGTTTAAAACCCTAATGCCGACTAAAGGAAAGAGTTCAGTTTAGGGTTTAAAACCCTAATGCTGATTAAAGGAAAATGTTCAGTTTAGGGTTTAAAACCCTAATGCTGACTGAATGGAAAAAGTTCAGTTTAGGGTTTAAAACCCTAATGCTAATTAAAGGAAAAAGTTCAGTTTAGGGTTTAAAACCCTAATGCTGACTGAATGGAAAAATTCAGTTTAGGGTTTAAAACCCTAATGTTGATTAAAGGAAAAAGTTCAGTTTAGGTTTAAAACCCTAATGCTGACAGAATGTAAAAAGTTCAGTTTAGGGTTTAAAACCCTAATGCTGACTAAAGGAAAGAGTTCAGTTTAGGGTTTAAAACCCTAATGTTGATTAAAGGAAAAAGTTCAATTTAGGGTTTAAAACCCTAATGCTGACTGAATGGAAAAGTTCAGTTTAGGGTTTAAAACCCTAATTCTGATTAAAGGAAAAAGTTCAGTTTAGGGTTTAAAACCCTAATGCTGACTGAATGGAAAAATTCAGTTTAGGGTTTAAAACCCTAATGTTGATTAAAGGAAAAAGTTCAGTTTAGGGTTTAAAACCCTAATGCTGACTGAATAAAAAAAGTTCAGTTTAGGGTTTAAAACCCTAATGCTGACTGAATTGAAAATTTCAGTTTAGGGTTTAAAACCCTAATGCTGATTAAAGGAAAAAGTTCAGTTTAGGGTTTAAAACCCTAATGCTGACTGAATGGAACAATTCAGTTTAGGGTTTAAAACCCTAATGCTGATTAAAGAAAAAAGTTCAGTTTAGGGTTTAAAACCCTAATGCTGACTGAATGGAAAAATTCAGTTTAGGGTTTAAAACCCTAATGTTGATTAAAGGAAAAAGTTCAGTTTAGGGTTTAAAACCCTAATGCTGACTGAATAGAAAAAGTTCAGTTTAGGGTTTAAAACCCTAATGCTGACTGAATTGAAAATTTCAGTTTAGGGTTTAAAACCCTAATGCTGATTAAAGGAAAAAGTTCAGTTTAGGGTTTAAAACCCTAATGCTGACTGAATGGAACAATTCAGTTTAGGGTTTAAAACCCTAATGCTGATTCAAGAAAAAAGTTCAGTTTAGGGTTTAAAACCCTAATGCTGACTGAATGGAAAAAGTTCAGATAAGGGTTTAAAACCCTAATGTTGACTGAATGGAAAAAGTTCAGTTTAGGGTTAAAAACCCTAATGCCTACTAAAGGAAAGAGTTCAGTTTAGGGTTTAAAAGCCTAATGTTGATTAAAGGAAAAAGTTCAGTTTAGGGTTTAAAACCCTAGTGCTGACTGAATGGAAAAATTTAGTTTAGGGTTTAAAACCCTAATGCTGATTAAAGGAAAAAGTTCAGTTTAGGGTTTAAAACCCTAATGCTGACTGAATGGAAAAGTTCAGTTTAGGGTTTAAAACCCTAATGCTGATTAAAGGAAAAAGTTCAGTTTAGGGTTAATGCTGACTGAATGGAAAAGTTCAGTTTAGAGTTTAAAACCCTAATGCTGATTAAAGGAAAAAGTTCAGTTTAGGGTTTAAAACCCTAATGCTGACTGAATGGAAAAATTCAATTTAGGGTTTAAAACCCTAATGCTGACTGAATAGAAAAAGTTCAGTTTAGGGTTTAAAACCCTAATGCTGACTGAATTGAAAATTTCAGTTTAGGGTTTAAAACCCTAATGCTGATTAAAGGAAAAAGTTCAGTTTAGGGTTTAAAACTCTAATGCTGACTGAATGGAAAAAGTTCAGTTTAGGGTTTAAAACCCTAATGTTGACTGAATGGAAAAGTTCAGTTTAGGGTTTAAAACCCTAATGCTGATTAAAGGAAAAAGTTCAGTTTAGGGTTTAAAACCCTAATGCTGACTAAAGGGAAGAGTTCAGTTTAGGGTTTAAAACCCTAATGCTGACTGAATTGAAAATTTCAGTTTAGGGTTTAAAACCCTAATGCTGATTAAAGGAAAAAGTTCAATTTAGGGTTTAAAACCCTAATGCTGACTGAATGGAAAAATTCAGTTTAGGGTTTAAAATCCTAATGTTGATTAAAGGAAAAAGTTCAGTTTAGGGTTTAAAACCCTAATGTTGATTA
Source organism: Nicotiana tabacum (assembly GCF_000715075.1). Lineage (NCBI taxonomy): Eukaryota > Viridiplantae > Streptophyta > Magnoliopsida > Solanales > Solanaceae > Nicotiana > Nicotiana tabacum. The sequence continues at coordinate 36,804 of NW_027438463.1, read as the reverse complement.
AAGGAAAAAGTTCAATTTAGGGTTTAAAACCCTAATGCTGACTGAATGGAAAAGTTCAGTTTAGGGTTTAAAACCCTAATTCTGATTAAAGGAAAAAGTTCAGTTTAGGGTTTAAAACCCTAATGCTGACTGAATGGAAAAATTCAGTTTAGGGTTTAAAACCCTAATGTTGATTAAACTAAAGGGAAGAGTTCAGTTTAGGGTTTAAAACCCTAATGCTGACTGAATGGAAAAAGTTCAGTTTAGGGTTTAAAACCCTAATGCTGACTGAATGGAAAAAGTTCAGCTTAGGGTTTAAAACCCTAATGCCGACTAAAGGAAACAATTCAGTTTAGGGTTTAAAACCCTAATGCTGATTAAAGGAAAAAGTTCAGTTTAGGGTTTAAAACCCTAATGCTGACTGAATGGAAAAAGTTCAGTTTAGGGTTTAAAACCCTAATGTTGACTGAATGGAAAAAGTTCAGTTTAGGGTTAAAAACCCTAATGCCTACTAAAGGAAAGAGTTCAGTTTAGGGTTTAAAAGCCTAATGTTGATTAAAGGAAAAAGTTCAGTTTAGGGTTTAAAACCCTAGTGCTGACTGAATGGAAAAATTTAGTTTAGGGTTTAAAACCCTAATGCTGATTAAAGGAAAAAGTTCAGTTTAGGGTTTAAAACCCTAATGCTGACTGAATGGAAAAGTTCAGTTTAGGGTTTAAAACCCTAATGCTGACTGAATTGAAAAATTCGGTTTAGAGTTTAAAACCCTAATGCTGATTAAAGGAAAAAATTTAGTTTAGGGTTTAAAACCCTAATGCTGACTGAATGGAAAAATTCAGTTTAGGGTTTAAAACCCTAATGCTGATTAAAGGAAAAAGTTTAGTTTAGGGTTTAAAACCCTAATGCTGACTGAATGGAAAAAGTTCAGTTTAGGGTTTAAAACCCTAATGCTGACTAAAGGAAAGAGTTCAGTTTAGGGTTTAAAACCCTAATGTTGATTAAAGGAAAAAGTTCAGTTTAGAGTTTAAAACCCTAATGCTGACTGAATGGAAAATTTCAGTTTAGGGTTTAAAACCCTAATGCTGATTAAAGGAAAAAGTTCAGTTTAGGGTTTAAAACCCTAATGCTGACTGAATGGAAAAATTCAGTTTAGGGTTTAAAACCCTAATGCTGATTAAAGGAAAAAGTTCAGTTTAGGGTTCAAAACCCTAATGCTGACTGAATAGAAAAAGTTCAGTTTAGGGTTTTAAACCCTAATGCTAACTGAATGGAAAAGTTCAGTTTAGAGTTCAAAACCCTAATGCTGATTAAAGGAAAAAGTTCAGTTTAGGGTTTAAAACCCTAATGCTGACTGAATGGAAAAATTCAGTTTAGGGTTTAAAACCCTAATGCTAATTAAAGGAAAAAGTTCAGTTTGGGGTTTAAAACCCTAATGCTGACTGAATGGAAAAAGTTCAGTTTAAGGTTTAAAACCATAATGCTGACTGAATGGAAAAAGTTCAGTTTAGGGTTTAAAACCCTAATGCTGACTAAAGGGAAGAGTTCAGTTTAGGGTTTAAAACCATAATGCTGATTAAAGGAAAAAGTTCAGTTTTAAGGTTTAAAACCCTAATGCTGACTGAATGGGAAAAGTTTAGTTTAGGGTTTAAAACCCTAATGCTGACTGAAAGGAAAAGTTCAGTTTAGAGTTTAAAACCCTAATGCTGATTAAAGGAAAAATTCAGTTTAGGGTATAAAACCTGAATGCTGACTAAATGGAAAAAGTTCAGTTTAGGGTTTAAAACCCTAATGCTGACTGAATGGAAAAAGTTCAGTTTAGGGTTTAAAACCCTAATGCTGACTGAAAGGAAAAGTTCAGTTTAGGGTTTAAAACCCTAATGCTGACTAAAGGAAAAAGTTCAGTTTAGGGTTTAAAACTCTAATGCTGACTGAATGGAAAAAGTTCAGTTTAGGGTTTAAAACCCTAATGTTGACTGAATGGAAAAGTTCAGTTTAGGGTTTAAAACCCTAATGCTGATTAAAGGAAAAAGTTCAGTTTAGGGTTTAAAACCCTAATGCTGACTAAAGGGAAGAGTTCCGTTTAGTGTTTAAAACCCTAATGCTGACTGAATTGAAAATTTCAGTTTAGGGTTTAAAACCCTAATGCTGATTAAAGGAAAAAGTTCAATTTAGGGTTTAAAACCCTAATGCTGACTGAATGGAAAAATTCAGTTTAGGGTTTAAAATCCTAATGTTGATTAAAGGAAAAAGTTCAGTTTAGGGTTTAAAACCCTAATGCTGACTGAATGGAAAAAGTTCAGTTTAGGGTTTAAAACCCTAATGCTGACTGAATGGAAACAGTTCAGTTTAGGGTTTAAAACCCTAATCCCGACTAAAGGAAAGAGTTCAGTTTAGGGTTTAAAAGCCTAATGCTGATTAAAGGAAAAAGTTCAGTTTAGGGTTTAAAACCCTAGTGCTGACTGAATGGAAAAATTCAGTTTAGGGTTTAAAACCCTAATGCTGATTAAAGGAAAAAGTTCAGTTTAGGGTTTAAAACCATAATGCTGACTGAATGGAAAAAGTTTAGTTTAGGGTTTAAAACCCTAATGTTGACTGAATGGAAAAGTTCAGTTTAGGGTTTAAAACCCTAATGCTGATTAAAGGAAAAAGTTCAGTTTAGGGTTTAAAACCCTAATGCTGACTGAATGGAAAAATTCAGTTTAGGGTTTAAAACCCTAATGCTGAATGAATGGAAAAAGTTCAGTTTAGGGTTTAAAACCCTAATGCCGACTAAAGGAAAGAGTTCAGTTTAGGGTTTAAAACCCTAATGCTGATTAAAGGAAAATGTTCAGTTTAGAGTTTAAAACCCTAATGCTGACTGAATGGAAAAAGTTCAGTTTAGGGTTTAAAACCCTAATGCTAATTAAAGGAAAAAGTTCAGTTTAGGGTTTAAAACCCTAATGCTGACTGAATGGAAAAATTCAGTTTAGGGTTTAAAACCCTAATGTTGATTAAAGGAAAAAGTTCAGTTTAGGTTTAAAACCCTAATGCTGACTGAATGGAAAAAGTTCAGTTTAGGGTTTAAAACCCTAATGCTGACTAAAGAAAAGAGTTCAGTTTAGGGTTTAAAACCCTAATGTTGATTAAAGGAAAAAGTTCAGTTTAGGGTTTAAAACCCTAATGCTGACTGAATGGAACAATTCAGTTTAGGGTTTAAAACCCTAATGCTGATTAAAGAAAAAAGTTCAGTTTAGGGTTTAAAACCCTAATGCTGACTGAATGGAAAAAGTTCAGTTTAGGGTTTAAAACCCTAATGTTGACTGAATGGAAAAAGTTCAGATAAGGGTTTAAAACCCTAATGTTGACTGAATGGAAAAAGTTCAGTTTAGGGTTAAAAACCCTAATGCCTACTAAAGGAAAGAGTTCAGTTTAGGGTTTAAAAGCCTAATGTTGATTAAAGGAAAAAGTTCAGTTTAGGGTTTAAAACCCTAGTGCTGACTGAATGGAAAAATTTAGTTTAGGGTTTAAAACCCTAATGCTGATTAAAGGAAAAAGTTCAGTTTAGGGTTTAAAACCCTAATGCTGACTGAATGGAAAAGTTCAGTTTAGGGTTTAAAACCCTAATGCTGATTAAAGGAAAAAGTTCAGTTTAGGGTTAATGCTGACTGAATGGAAAAGTTCAGTTTAGAGTTTAAAACCCTAATGCTGATTAAAGGAAAAAGTTCAGTTTAGGGTTTAAAACCCTAATGCTGACTGAATGGAAAAATTCAATTTAGGGTTTAAAACCCTAATGCTGACTGAATAGAAAAAGTTCAGTTTAGGGTTTAAAACCCTAATGCTGACTGAATTGAAAATTTCAGTTTAGGGTTTAAAACCCTAATGCTGATTAAAGGAAAAAGTTCAGTTTAGGGTTTAAAACCCTAATGCTGACTGAATGGAACAATTCAGTTTAGGGTTTAAAACCCTAATTCTGATTAAAGGAAAAAGTTCAGTTTAGGGTTTAAAACCCTAATGCTGACTGAATGGAAAAATTCAGTTTAGGGTTTAAAACCCTAATGTTGATTAAAGGAAAAAGTTCAGTTTAGGGTTTAAAACCCTAATGCTGACTGAATAGAAAAAGTTCAGTTTAGGGTTTAAAACCCTAATGCTGACTGAATTGAAAATTTCAGTTTAGGGTTTAAAACCCTAATGCTGATTAAAGGAAAAAGTTCAGTTTAGGGTTTAAAACCCTAATGCTGACTGAATGGAACAATTCAGTTTAGGGTTTAAAACCCTAATGCTGATTCAAGAAAAAAGTTCAGTTTAGGGTTTAAAACCCTAATGCTGACTGAATGGAAAAAGTTCAGATAAGGGTTTAAAACCCTAATGTTGACTGAATGGAAAAAGTTCAGTTTAGGGTTAAAAACCCTAATGCCTACTAAAGGAAAGAGTTCAGTTTAGGGTTTAAAAGCCTAATGTTGATTAAAGGAAAAAGTTCAGTTTAGGGTTTAAAACCCTAGTGCTGACTGAATGGAAAAATTTAGTTTAGGGTTTAAAACCCTAATGCTGATTAAAGGAAAAAGTTCAATTTAGGGTTTAAAACCCTAATGCTGACTGAATGGAAAAGTTCAGTTTAGGGTTTAAAACCCTAATGCTGATTAAAGGAAAAAGTTCAGTTTAGGGTTAATGCTGACTGAATGGAAAAGTTCAGTTTAGAGTTTAAAACCCTAATGCTGATTAAAGGAAAAAGTTCAGTTTAGGGTTTAAAACCCTAATGCTGACTGAATGGAAAAATTCAATTTAGGGTTTAAAACCCTAATGCTGACTGAATAGAAAAAGTTCAGTTTAGGGTTTAAAACCCTAATGCTGACTGAATTGAAAATTTCAGTTTAGGGTTTAAAACCCTAATGCTGATTAAAGGAAAAAGTTCAGTTTAGGGTTTAAAACTCTAATGCTGACTGAATGGAAAAAGTTCAGTTTAGGGTTTAAAACCCTAATGTTGACTGAATGGAAAAGTTCAGTTTAGGGTTTAAAACCCTAATGCTGATTAAAGGAAAAAGTTCAGTTTAGGGTTTAAAACCCTAATGCTGACTAAAGGGAAGAGTTCAGTTTAGGGTTTAAAACCCTAATGCTGACTGAATTGAAAATTTCAGTTTAGGGTTTAAAACCCTAATGCTGATTAAAGGAAAAAGTTCAATTTAGGGTTTAAAACCCTAATGCTGACTGAATGGAAAAATTCAGTTTAGGTTTTAAAATCTTAATGTTGATTAAAGGAAAAAGTTTAGTTTAGGGTTTAAAACCCTAATGCTGACTGAATGGAAAAAGTTCAGTTTAGGGTTTAAAACCCTAATGTTGATTAAAGGAAAAAGTTCAGTTTAGGGTTTAAAACACTAATGCTGACTGAATTGAAAATTTCAGTTTAGGGTGTAAAACCCTAATGCTGATTAAAGGAAAAAGTTCAGTTTAGGGTTTAAAACCCTAGTGCTGACTGAATGGAAAAATTCAGTTTAGGGTTTAAAACCCTAATGCTGATTAAAGGAAAAAGTTCAGTTTAGGGTTTAAAACCATAATGCTGACTGAATGGAAAAAGTTTAGTTTAGGGTTTAAAACCCTAATGTTGACTGAATGGAAAAGTTCAGTTTAGGGTTTAAAACCCTAATGCTGATTAAAGGAAAAAGTTCAGTTTAGGGTTTAAAACCCTAATGCTGACTGAATGGAAAAATTCAGTTTAGGGTTTAAAACCCTAATGCTGAATGAATGGAAAAAGTTCAGTTTAGGGTTTAAAACCCTAATGCCGACTAAAGGAAAGAGTTCAGTTTAGGGTTTAAAACCCTAATGCTGATTAAAGGAAAATGTTCAGTTTAGGGTTTAAAACCCTAATGCTGACTGAATGGAAAAAGTTCAGTTTAGGGTTTAAAACCCTAATGCTAATTAAAGGAAAAAGTTCAGTTTAGGGTTTAAAACCCTAATGCTGACTGAATGGAAAAATTCAGTTTAGGGTTTAAAACCCTAATGTTGATTAAAGGAAAAAGTTCAGTTTAGGTTTAAAACCCTAATGCTGACTGAATGGAAAAAGTTCAGTTTAGGGTTTAAAACCCTAATGCTGACTAAAGAAAAGAGTTCAGTTTAGGGTTTAAAACCCTAATGTTGATTAAAGGAAAAAGTTCAGTTTAGGGTTTAAAACCCTAATGCTGACTGAATGGAACAATTCAGTTTAGGGTTTAAAACCCTAATGCTGATTAAAGAAAAAAGTTCAGTTTAGGGTTTAAAACCCTAATGCTGACTGAATGGAAAAAGTTCAGTTTAGGGTTTAAAACCCTAATGTTGACTGAATGGAAAAAGTTCAGTTTAGAGTTAAAAACCCTAATGCCTACTAAAGAAAAGAGTTCAGTTTAGGGTTTAAAAGCCTAATGTTGATTAAAGGAAAAAGTTCAGTTTAGGGTTTAAAACCCTAGTGCTGACTGAATGGAAAAATTTAGTTTAGGGTTTAAAACCCTAATGCTGATTAAAGGAAAAAGTTCAGTTTAGGGTTTAAAACCCTAATGCTGACTGAATGGAAAAGTTCAGTTTAGGGTTTAAAACCCTAATGCTGATTAAAGGAAAAAGTTCAGTTTAGGGTTAATGCTGACTGAATGGAAAAGTTCAGTTTAGAGTTTAAAACCCTAATGCTGATTAAAGGAAAAAGTTCAGTTTAGGGTTTAAAACCCTAATGCTGACTGAATGGAAAAATTCAATTTAGGGTTTAAAACCCTAATGCTGACTGAATAGAAAAAGTTCAGTTTAGGGTTTAAAACCCTAATGCTGACTGAATTGAAAATTTCAGTTTAGGGTTTAAAACCCTAATGCTGATTAAAGGAAAAAGTTCAGTTTAGGGTTTAAAACCCTAATGCTGACTGAATGGAACAATTCAGTTTAGGGTTTAAAACCCTAATTCTGATTAAAGGAAAAAGTTCAGTTTAGGGTTTAAAACCCTAATGCTGACTGAATGGAAAAATTCAGTTTAGGGTTTAAAACCCTAATGTTGATTAAAGGAAAAAGTTCAGTTTAGGGTTTAAAACCCTAATGCTGACTGAATAGAAAAAGTTCAGTTTAGGGTTTAAAACCCTAATGCTGACTGAATTGAAAATTTCAGTTTAGGGTTTAAAACCCTAATGCTGATTAAAGGAAAAAGTTCAGTTTAGGGTTTAAAACCCTAATGCTGACTGAATGGAACAATTCAGTTTAGGGTTTAAAACCCTAATGCTGATTCAAGAAAAAAGTTCAGTTTAGGGTTTAAAACCCTAATGCTGACTGAATGGAAAAAGTTCAGATAAGGGTTTAAAACCCTAATGTTGACTGAATGGAAAAAGTTCAGTTTAGGGTTAAAAACCCTAATGCCTACTAAAGGAAAGAGTTCAGTTTAGGGTTTAAAAGCCTAATGTTGATTAAAGGAAAAAGTTCAGTTTAGGGTTTAAAACCCTAGTGCTGACTGAATGGAAAAATTTAGTTTAGGGTTTAAAACCCTAATGCTGATTAAAGGAAAAAGTTCAGTTTAAGGTTTAAAACCCTAATGCTGACTGAATGGAAAAGTTCAGTTTAGGGTTTAAAACCCTAATGCTGATTAAAGGAAAAAGTTCAGTTTAGGGTTAATGCTGACTGAATGGAAAAGTTCAGTTTAGAGTTTAAAACCCTAATGCTGATTAAAGGAAAAAGTTCAGTTTAGGGTTAAAAACCCTAATGCTGACTGAATGGAAAAATTCAATTTAGGGTTTAAAACCCTAATGCTGACTGAATAGAAAAAGTTCAGTTTAGGGTTTAAAACCCTAATGCTGACTGAATTGAAAATTTCAGTTTAGGGTTTAAAACCCTAATGCTGATTAAAGGAAAAAGTTCAGTTTAGGGTTTAAAACTCTAATGCTGACTGAATGGAAAAAGTTCAGTTTAGGGTTTAAAACCCTAATGTTGACTGAATGGAAAAGTTCAGTTTAGGGTTTAAAACCCTAATGCTGATTAAAGGAAAAAGTTCAGTTTAGGGTTTAAAACCCTAATGCTGACTAAAGGGAAGAGTTCAGTTTAGGGTTTAAAACCCTAATGCTGACTGAATTGAAAATTTCAGTTTAGGGTTTAAAACCCTAATGCTGATTAAAGGAAAAAGTTCAATTTAGGGTTTAAAACCCTAATGCTGACTGAATGGAAAAATTCAGTTTAGGTTTTAAAATCTTAATGTTGATTAAAGGAAAAAGTTTAGTTTAGGGTTTAAAACCCTAATGCTGACTGAATGGAAAAAGTTCAGTTTAGGGTTTAAAACCCTAATGTTGATTAAAGGAAAAAGTTCAGTTTAGGGTTTAAAACCCTAATGCTGACTGAATTGAAAATTTCAGTTTAGGGTGTAAAACCCTAATGCTGATTAAAGGAAAAAGTTCAGTTTAGGGTTTAAAACCCTAGTGCTGACTGAATGGAAAAATTCAGTTTAGGGTTTAAAACCCTAATGCTGATTAAAGGAAAAAGTTCAGTTTAGGGTTTAAAACCATAATGCTGACTGAATGGAAAAAGTTTAGTTTAGGGTTTAAAACCCTAATGTTGACTGAATGGAAAAGTTCAGTTTAGGGTTTAAAACCCTAATGCTGATTAAAGGAAAAAGTTCAGTTTAGGGTTTAAAACCCTAATGCTGACTGAATGGAAAAATTCAGTTTAGGGTTTAAAACCCTAATGCTGACTGAATGGAAAAAGTTCAGTTTAGGGTTTAAAACCCTAATGCCGACTAAAGGAAAGAGTTCAGTTTAGGGTTTAAAACCCTAATGCTGATTAAAGGAAAATGTTCAATTTAGGGTTTAAAACCCTAATGCTGACTGAATGGAAAAAGTTCAGTTTAGGGTTTAAAACCCTAATGCTAATTAAAGGAAAAAGTTCAGTTTAGGGTTTAAAACCCTAATGCTGACTGAATGGAAAAATTCAGTTTAGGGTTTAAAACCCTAATGTTGATTAAAGGAAAAAGTTCAGTTTAGGTTTAAAACCCTAATGCTGACTGAATGGAAAAAGTTCAGTTTAGGGTTTAAAACCCTAATGCTGACTAAAGGAAAGAGTTCAGTTTAGGGTTTAAAACCCTAATGTTGATTAAAGGAAAAAGTTCAATTTAGGGTTTAAAACCCTAATGCTGACTGAATGGAAAAGTTCAGTTTAGGGTTTAAAACCCTAATTCTGATTAAAGGAAAAAGTTCAGTTTAGGGTTTAAAACCCTAATGCTGACTGAATGGAAAAATTCAGTTTAGGGTTTAAAACCCTAATGTTGATTAAAGGAAAAAGTTCAGTTTAGGGTTTAAAACCCTAATGCTGACTGAATAAAAAAAGTTCAGTTTAGGGTTTAAAACCCTAATGCTGACTGAATTGAAAATTTCAGTTTAGGGTTTAAAACCCTAATGCTGATTAAAGGAAAAAGTTCAGTTTAGGGTTTAAAACCCTAATGCTGACTGAATGGAACAATTCAGTTTCTAATGCTGACTGAATGGAAACAGTTCAGTTTAGGGTTTAAAACCCTAATCCCGACTAAAGGAAAGAGTTCAGTTTAGGGTTTAAAAGCCTAATGCTGATTAAAGGAAAAAGTTCAGTTTAGGGTTTAAAACCCTAGTGCTGACTGAATGGAAAAATTCAGTTTAGGGTTTAAAACCCTAATGCTGATTAAAGGAAAAAGTTCAGTTTAGGGTTTAAAACCATAATGCTGACTGAATGGAAAAAGTTTAGTTTAGGGTTTAAAACCCTAATGTTGACTGAATGGAAAAGTTCAGTTTAGGGTTTAAAACCCTAATGCTGATTAAAGGAAAAAGTTCAGTTTAGGGTTTAAAACCCTAATGCTGACTGAATGGAAAAATTCAGTTTAGGGTTTAAAACCCTAATGCTGACTGAATGGAAAAAGTTCAGTTTAGGGTTTAAAACCCTAATGCCGACTAAAGGAAAGAGTTCAGTTTAGGGTTTAAAACCCTAATGCTGATTAAAGGAAAATGTTCAGTTTAGGGTTTAAAACCCTAATGCTGACTGAATGGAAAAAGTTCAGTTTAGGGTTTAAAACCCTAATGCTAATTAAAGGAAAAAGTTCAGTTTAGGGTTTAAAACCCTAATGCTGATTGAATGGAAAAATTCAGTTTAGGGTTTAAAACCCTAATGTTGATTAAAGGAAAAAGTTCAGTTTAGGTTTAAAACCCTAATGCTGACTGAATGGAAAAAGTTCAGTTTAGGGTTTAAAACCCTAATGCTGACTAAAGGAAAGAGTTCAGTTTAGGGTTTAAAACCCTAATGTTGATTAAAGGAAAAAGTTCAATTTAGGGTTTAAAACCCTAATGCTGGCTGAATGGAAAAGTTCAGTTTAGGGTTTAAAACCCTAATTCTGATTAAAGGAAAAAGTTCAGTTTAGGGTTTAAAACCCTAATGCTGACTGAATGGAAAAATTAAGTTTAGGGTTTAAAACCCTAATGTTGATTAAAGGAAAAAGTTCAGTTTAGGGTTTAAAACCCTAATGCTGACTGAATAAAAAAAGTTCAGTTTAGGGTTTAAAACCCTAATGCTGACTGAATTGAAAATTTCAGTTTAGGGTTTAAAACCCTAATGCTGATTAAAGGAAAAAGTTCAGTTTAGGGTTTAAAACCCTAATGCTGACTGAATGGAACAATTCAGTTTAGGGTTTAAAACCCTAATGCTGATTAAAGAAAAAAGTTCAGTTTAGGGTTTAAAACCCTAATGCTGACTGAATGGAAAAAGTTCAGTTTAGGGTTTAAAACCCTAATGTTGACTGAATGGAAAAAGTTCAGTTTAGGGTTAAAAACCCTAATGCCTACTAAAGGAAAGAGTTCAGTTTAGGGTTTAAAAGCCTAATGTTGATTAAAGGAAAAAGTTCAGTTTAGGGTTTAAAACCCTAGTGCTGACTGAATGGAAAAATTTAGTTTAGGGTTTAAAACCCTAATGCTGATTAAAGGAAAAAGTTCAGTTTAGGGTTTAAAACCCTAATGCTGACTGAATGGAAAAGTTCAGTTTAGGGTTTAAAACCCTAATGCTGATTAAAGGAAAAAGTTCAGTTTAGGGTTTAAAACCCTAATGCTGACTGAATGGAAAAAGTTCAGGTTAGGGTTTAAAATCCTAATGCTAATTAAAGGAAAAAGTTCAGTTTAGGGTTTAAAACCCTAATGCTGACTGAATGGAAAAATTCAGTTTAGGGTTTAAAACTCTAATGTTGATTAAAGGAAAAAGTTCAGTTTAGGTTTAAAACCCTAATGCTGACTGAATGGAAAAAGTTCAGTTTAGGGTTTAAAACCCTAATGCTGACTAAAGGAAAGAGTTCAGTTTAGGGTTTAAAAACCTAATGCTGATTAAAGGAAAAAGTTCAGTTTAGGGTTTAAAACCCTAATGCTGACTGAATGAAAAAGTTCAGTTTAGGGTTTAAAACCCTAATGTTGACTGGATGGAAAAATTTAGTTTAGGGTTTAAAACCCTAATGCTGATTAAAGGAAAAAGTTCAGTTTAGGGTTTAAAACCCTAATGCTGACTGAATGGAAAAAGTTCAGTTTAAGGTTTAAAACCCTAATGTTGATTAAAGGAAAAAGTGCAGTTTAGGGTTTAAAACCCTAATGCTGACTGAATGAAAAAATTCAGTTTAGGGTTTAAACCCCTAATGTTGATTAAAGGAAAAAGTTCAGTTTAGGGTTTAAAACCCTAATGCTGACTGAATGGAAAAAGTTCAGTTTAGGGTTTAAAACCTTAATGCTGACTGAATGGAAAAAGTTCAGTTTAGGGTTTAAAACCCTAATGCTGACTGAATGGAAAAATTCAATTTAGGGTTTAAAACCCTAATGCTGACTGAATAGAAAAAGTTCAGTTTAGGGTTTAAAACCCTAATGCTGACTGAATTGAAAATTTCAGTTTAGGGTTTAAAACCCTAATGCTGATTAAAGGAAAAAGTTCAGTTTAGGGTTTAAAACTCTAATGCTGACTGAATGGAAAAAGTTCAGTTTAGGGTTTAAAACCCTAATGTTGACTGAATGGAAAAGTTCAGTTTAGGGTTTAAAACCCTAATGCTGATTAAAGGAAAAAGTTCAGTTTAGGGTTTAAAACCCTAATGCTGACTAAAGGGAAGAGTTCAGTTTAGGGTTTAAAACCCTAATGCTGACTGAATTGAAAATTTCAGTTTAGGGTTTAAAACCCTAATGCTGATTAAAGGAAAAAGTTCAATTTAGGGTTTAAAACCCTAATACTGACTGAATGAAAAAATTCAGTTTAGGGTTTAAAATCCTAATGTTGATTAAAGGAAAAAGTTCAGTTTAGGGTTTAAAACCCTAATGCTGACTGAATGGAAAAAGTTCAGTTTAGGGTTTAAAACCCTAATGCTGACTGAATGGAAACAGTTCAGTTTAGGGTTTAAAACCCTAATCCCGACTAAAGGAAAGAGTTCAGTTTAGGGTTTAAAAGCCTAATGCTGATTAAAGGAAAAAGTTCAGTTTAGGGTTTAAAACCCTAGTACTGACTGAATGGAAAAATTCAGTTTAGGGTTTAAAACCCTAATGCTGATTAAAGGAAAAAGTTCAGTTTAGAGTTTAAAACAATAATGCTGACTGAATGGAAAAAGTTTAGTTTAGGGTTTAAAACCCTAATGTTGACTGAATGGAAAAGTTCAGTTTAGGGTTTAAAACCCTAATGCTGATTAAAGGAAAAAGTTCAGTTTAGGGTTTAAAACCCTAATGCTGACTGAATGGAAAAATTCAGTTTAGGGTTTAAAACCCTAATGCTGACTGAATGGAAAAAGTTCAGTTTATGGTTTAAAACCCTAATGCCGACTAAAGGAAAGAGTTCAGTTTAGGGTTTAAAACCCTAATGCTGATTAAAGGAAAAAGTTCAGTTTAGGGTTTAAAACCCTAATGCTGACTGAATTGAAAATTTCAGTTTAGGGTTTAAAACCCTAATGCTGATTAAAGGAAAAAGTTCAGTTTAGGGTTTAAAACCCTAATGCTGACTGAATGGAACAATTCAGTTTAGGGTTTAAAACCCTAATGCTGATTAAAGAAAAAAGTTCAGTTTAGGGTTTAAAACCCTAATGCTGACTGAATGGAAAAAGTTCAGTTTAGGGTTTAAAACCCTAATGTTGACTGAATGGAAAAAGTTTAGTTTAGGGTTAAAAACCCTAATGCCTACTAAAGGAAAGAGTTCAGTTTAGGGTTTAAAAGCCTAATGTTGATTAAAGGAAAAAGTTCAGTTTAGGGTTTAAAACCCTAGTGCTGACTGAATGGAAAAATTTAGTTTAGGGTTTAAAACCCTAATGCTGATTAAAGGAAAAAGTTCAGTTTAGGGTTTAAAACCCTAATGCTGACTGAATGGAAAAGTTCAGTTTAGGGTTTAAAACCCTAATGCTGATTAAAGGAAAAAGTTCAGTTTAGGGTTAATGCTGACAGAATGGAAAAGTTCAGTTTAGAGTTTAAAACCCTAATGCTGACTGAATAGAAAAATTCAATTTAGGGTTTAAAACCCTAATGCTGACTGAATGGAAAAATTCAATTTAGGGTTTAAAACCCTAATGCTGACTGAATAGAAAAAGTTCAGTTTAGGGTTTAAAACCCTAATGTCGACTAAAGGAAAGAGTTCAGTTTAGGGTTTAAAACCCTAATGCTGATTAAAGGAAAAAGTTCAGTTTAGGGTTTAAAACCCTAATGCTGACTGAATGGAAAAAGTTCAGGTTAGGGTTTAAAATCCTAATGCTAATTAAAGGAAAAAGTTCAGTTTAGGGTTTAAAACCCTAATGCTGACTGAATGGAAAAATTCAGTTTAGGGTTTAAAACTCTAATGTTGATTAAAGGAAAAAGTTCAGTTTAGGTTTAAAACCCTAATGCTGACTGAATGGAAAAAGTTCAGTTTAGGGTTTAAAACCCTAATGCTGACTAAAGGAAAGTGTTCAGTTTAGGGTTTAAAAACCTAATGTTGATTAAAGGAAAAAGTTCAGTTTAGGGTTTAAAACCCTAATGCTGACTGAATGAAAAAGTTCAGTTTAGGGTTTAAAACCCTAATGTTGACTGGATGGAAAAATTTAGTTTAGGGTTTAAAACCCTAATGCTGATTAAAGGAAAAAGTTCAGTTTAGGGTTTAAAACCCTAATGCTGACTGAATGGAAAAAGTTCAGTTTAAGGTTTAAAACCCTAATGTTGATTAAAGGAAAAAGTGCAGTTTAGGGTTTAAAACCCTAATGCTGACTGAATGAAAAAATTCAGTTTAGGGTTTAAACCCCTAATGTTGATTAAAGGAAAAAGTTCAGTTTAGGGTTTAAAACCCTAATGCTGACTGAATGGAAAAAGTTCAGTTTAGGGTTTAAAACCTTAATGCTGACTGAATGGAAAAAGTTCAGTTTAGGGTTTAAAACCCTAATGCTGACTGAATGGAAAAATTCAATTTAGGGTTTAAAACCCTAATGCTGACTGAATAGAAAAAGTTCAGTTTAGGGTTTAAAACCCTAATGCTGACTGAATTGAAAATTTCAGTTTAGGGTTTAAAACCCTAATGCTGATTAAAGGAAAAAGTTCAGTTTAGGGTTTAAAACTCTAATGCTGACTGAATGGAAAAAGTTCAGTTTAGGGTTTAAAACCCTAATGTTGACTGAATGGAAAAGTTCAGTTTAGGGTTTAAAACCCTAATGCTGATTAAAGGAAAAAGTTCAGTTTAGGGTTTAAAACCCTAATGCTGACTAAAGGGAAGAGTTCAGTTTAGGGTTTAAAACCCTAATGCTGACTGAATTGAAAATTTCAGTTTAGGGTTTAAAACCCTAATGCTGATTAAAGGAAAAAGTTCAATTTAGGGTTTAAAACCCTAATACTGACTGAATGAAAAAATTCAGTTTAGGGTTTAAAATCCTAATGTTGATTAAAGGAAAAAGTTCAGTTTAGGGTTTAAAACCCTAATGCTGACTGAATGGAAAAAGTTCAGTTTAGGGTTTAAAACCCTAATGCTGACTGAATGGAAACAGTTCAGTTTAGGGTTTAAAACCCTAATCCCGACTAAAGGAAAGAGTTCAGTTTAGGGTTTAAAAGCCTAATGCTGATTAAAGGAAAAAGTTCAGTTTAGGGTTTAAAACCCTAGTGCTGACTGAATGGAAAAATTCAGTTTAGGGTTTAAAACCCTAATGCTGATTAAAGGAAAAAGTTCAGTTTAGGGTTTAAAACAATAATGCTGACTGAATGGAAAAAGTTTAGTTTAGGGTTTAAAACCCTAATGTTGACTGAATGGAAAAGTTCAGTTTAGGGTTTAAAACCCTAATGCTGATTAAAGGAAAAAGTTCAGTTTAGGGTTTAAAACCCTAATGCTGACTGAATGGAAAAATTCAGTTTAGGGTTTAAAACCCTAATGCTGACTGAATGGAAAAAGTTCAGTTTAGGGTTTAAAACCCTAATGCCGACTAAAGGAAAGAGTTCAGTTTAGGGTTTAAAACCCTAATGCTGATTAAAGGAAAATGTTCAGTTTAGGGTTTAAAACCCTAATGCTGACTGAATGGAAAAAGTTCAGTTTAGGGTTTAAAACCCTAATGCTAATTAAAGGAAAAAGTTCAGTTTATGGTTTAAAACCCTAATGCTGACTGAATGGAAAAATTCAGTTTAGGGTTTAAAACCCTAATGTTGATTAAAGGAAAAAGTTCAGTTTAGGTTTAAAACCCTAATGCTGACTGAATGGAAAAAGTTCAGTTTAGGGTTTAAAACCCTAATGTTGACTAAAGGAAAGAGTTCAGTTTAGGGTTTAAAACCCTAATGTTGATTAAAGGAAAAAGTTCAATTTAGGGTTTAAAACCCTAATGCTAACTGAATGGAAAAGTTCAGTTTAGGGTTTAAAACCCTAATTCTGATTAAAGGAAAAAGTTCAGTTTAGGGTTTAAAACCCTAATGCTGACTGAATGGAAAAATTCAGTTTAGGGTTTAAAACCCTAATGTTGATTAAAGGAAAAAGTTCAGTTTAGGGTTTAAAACCCTAATGCTGACTGAATAAAAAAAGTTCAGTTTAGGGTTTAAAACCCTAATGCTGACTGAATTGAAAATTTCAGTTTAGGGTTTAAAACCCTAATGCTGATTAAAGGAAAAAGTTCAGTTTAGGGTTTAAAACCCTAATGCTGACTGAATGGAACAATTCAGTTTAGGGTTTAAAACCCTAATGCTGATTAAAGAAAAAAGTTCAGTTTAGGGTTTAAAACCCTAATGCTGACTGAATGGAAAAAGTTCAGTTTAGGGTTTAAAACCCTAATGTTGACTGAATGGAAAAAGTTCAGTTTAGGGTTAAAAACCCTAATGCCTACTAAAGGAAAGAGTTCAGTTTAGGGTTTAAAAGCCTAATGTTGATTAAAGGAAAAAGTTCAGTTTAGGGTTTAAAACCCTAGTGCTGACTGAATGGAAAAATTTAGTTTAGGGTTTAAAACCCTAATGTTGATTAAAGGAAAATGTTCAGTTTAGGGTTTAAAACCCTAATGCTGACTGAATGGAAAAGTTCAGTTTAGGGTTTAAAACCCTAATGCTGATTAAAGGAAAAAGTTCAGTTTAGGGTTAATGTTGACTGAATGGAAAAGTTCAGTTTAGAGTTTAAAACCCTAATGCTGATTAAAGGAAAAAGTTCAGTTTAGGGTTTAAAACCCTAATGCTGACTGAATGGAAAAATTCAATTTAGGGTTTAAAACCCTAATGCTGACTGAATAGAAAAAGTTCAGTTTAGGGTTTAAAACTCTAATGTCGACTAAAGGAAAGAGTTCAGTTTAGGGTTTAAAACCCTAATGCTGATTAAAGGAAAAAGTACAGTTTAGGGTTTAAAACCCTAATGCTGACTGAATGGAAAAAGTTCGGGTTAGGGTTTAAAATCCTAATGCTAATTAAAGGAAAAAGTTCAGTTTAGGGTTTAAAACCCTAATGCTGACTGAATGGAAAAATTCAGTTTAGGGTTTAAAACCCTAATGTTGATTAAAGGAAAAAGTTCAGTTTAGGTTTAAAACCCTAATGCTGACTGAATGGAAAAAGTTCAGTTTAGGGTTTAAAACCCTAATGCTGACTAAAGGAAAGAGTTCAGTTTAGGGTTTAAAAACCTAATGTTGATTAAAGGAAAAAGTTCAGTTTAGGGTTTAAAACCCTAATGCTGACTGAATGAAAAAGTTCAGTTTAGGGTTTAAAACCCTAATGTTGACTGGATGGAAAAATTTAGTTTAGGGTTTAAAACCCTAATGCTGATTAAAGGAAAAAGTTCAGTTTAGGGTTTAAAACCCTAATGCTGACTGAATGGAAAAAGTTCAGTTTAAGGTTTAAAACCCTAATGTTGATTAAAGGAAAAAGTGCAGTTTAGGGTTTAAAACCCTAATGCTGACTGAATGAAAAAATTCAGTTTAGGGTTTAAAACCCTAATGTTGATTAAAGGAAAAAGTTCAGTTTAGGGTTTAAAACCCTAATGCTGACTGAATGGAAAAAGTTCAGTTTAGGGTTTAAAACCCTAATGCCGACTAAAGGAAAGAGTTCAGTTTAGGGTTTAAAACCCTAATGCTGATTAAAGGAAAAAGTTCAGTTTAGGGTTTAAAACTCTAGTGCTAACTGAATGGAAAAATTCAGTTTAGGGTTTAAAACCCTAATGCTGATTAAAGGAAAAAGTTCAGTTTAGGGTTTAAAACCCAAATGCTGACTGAATGGAAAAAGTTAAGTTTAGGGTTTAAAAATCTAATGCTGACTGAATGGAAAAGTTCAGTTTAGGGTTTAAAACCCTAATGCTGATTAAAGGAAAAAGTTCATTTTAGGGTTTTAAACCCTAATGCTGACTGAATGGAAAAATTCAGTTTAGGGTTTAAAACCCTAATGCTGATTAAAGGAAAAAGTTCAGTTTAGGGTTTAAAACCCTAATGCTGACTGAATGGAAAAAGTTCAGTGTAGGGTTTAAAACCCTAATGCTGACTAAAGGAAAGAGTTTAGTTTAGGGTTTAAAACCCTAATGCTGATTAAAGGAAAAAGTTCAGTTTAGGGTTTAAAACCATAATGCTGACTGAATGGAAAAGTTCAGTTTAGGGTTTAAAACCCTAATGCTGATTAAAGGAAAAAGTTCAGTTTAGGGTTTAAAACCCTAATGCTGACTGAATGAAAAAATTCAGTTTAAGGTTTAAAACCCTAATGCTGATTAAAGGAAAAAGTTCAGTTTAGGATTTAAAACCCTAATGCTGATTGAATGGAAAAAGTTCAGTTTAGGGTTTAAAACCCTAATGCTGACTAAACAAAAGAGTTCAGTTTAGGGTTTAAAACCCTAATGTTGATTAAAGAAAAAAGTTCAGTTTAGGGTTTAAAACCTTAATGCTGACTGAATGGAAAAGTTCAGTTTAGGGTTTAAAACCCTAAGGCTGATTAAAGGAAAAAGTTCAGTTTAGGGTTTAAAACCCTAATGCTGACTGAATGGAAAAATTCAGTTTAGGGTTTAAAACTCTAACGCTGATTAAAGAAAAAAGTTCAGTTTAAGGTTTAAAACCCTAGTGCTGACTGAATAGAAAAACTTCAGTTTAGGGTTTAAAACTCTAATGCTGACTAAATGGAAAAGTTCAGTTTAGGGTTTAAAACCCTAATGCTGATTAAAAGAAAAGGTTCAGTTTAGGGTTTTAAAACCCTAATGCTGACTGAATGGAAAAATTCAGTTTAGGGTTTAAAACCCTAATGCTGACTAAAGGGAAGAGTTCAGTTTAGGGTTTAAAATCCTAATGCTGATTAAAGGAAAAAATTCAGTTTTAGTGTTTAAAACCCTAATGCTGACTGAATGGGAAAAGTTCAGTTTAGGGTTTAAAACCCTAATGCTGACTGAATGGAAAAAGTTCAGTTTAGGGTTTAAAACCCTAATGCTGACTGAATGGAAAAAGTTTAGTTTAGGGTTTAAAACCCTAATGCTGATTAAAGGAAAAAGTTCAGTTTAGGGTTTAAAACTCTAATGCTGACTGAATGGAAAATGTTCAGTTTAGGGTTTAAAACCCTAATGCTGATTAAAGGAAAAAGTGCAGTTTAGGGTTTAAAACCCTAATGCTGACTGAATGGAAAGATTCAGTTTAGGGTTTAAAACCCTAATGCTGATTAAAGGAAAAAGTTCAGTTTAGGGTTTAAAACCCATATGCTGACTAAATGGAAAAAGTTCAGTTTAGGGTTTAAAACCCATATGCTGACTAAATGGAAAAAGTTCAGTTTAGGGTTTAAAACCCTAATGCTGACTGAATGGAAAAAGTTCAGTTTAGGGTTTAAAACCCTAATGCCGACTAAAGGAAAGAGTTCAGTTTAGGGTTTAAAACCCTAATGCTGATTAAAGGAAAAAGTTCAGTTTAGGGTTTAAAACCCTAGTGCTGACTGAATGGAAAAATTCAGTTTAGGGTTTAAAACCCTAATGCTGATTAAAGGAAAAAGTTTAGTTTAGGGTTTAAAACCCTAATGCGGACTGAATGGAAAAAGTTCAGTTTAGGGTTTAAAACCCTAATGCTGACTGAATGGAAAAATTCGGTTTAGGGTTTAAAACCCTAATGCTGATTAAAGGAAAAAATTCAGTTTAGGGTTTAAAACCCTAATGCTGACTGAATGTAAAAATTCAGTTTAGGGTTTAAAACCCTAATGCTGATTAAAGGAAAAAGTTTAGTTTAGGGTTTAAAACCCTAATGCTGACTGAATGGAAAAAGTTCAATTTAGGGTTTAAAACCCTAATGCTGACTAAAGGAAAGAGTTCAGTTTAGGGTTTAAAACCCTAATGTTGATTAAAGGAAAAAGTTCAGTTTAGAGTTTAAAACCCTAATGCTGACTGAATGGAAAAGTTCAGTTTAGGGTTTAAAACCCTAATGCTGATTAAAGGAAAAAGTTCAATTTAGGGTTTAAAACCCTAATGCTAACTGAATGGAAAAGTTCAGTTTAGGGTTTAAAACCCTAATTCTGATTAAAGGAAAAAGTTCAGTTTAGGGTTTAAAACCCTAATGCTGACTGAATGGAAAAATTCAGTTTAGGGTTTAAAACCCTAATGTTGATTAAAGGAAAAAGTTCAGTTTAGGGTTTAAAACCCTAATGCTGACTGAATAAAAAAAGTTCAGTTTAGGGTTTAAAACCCTAATGCTGACTGAATTGAAAATTTCAGTTTAGGGTTTAAAACCCTAATGCTGATTAAAGGAAAAAGTTCAGTTTAGGGTTTAAAACCCTAATGCTGACTGAATGGAACAATTCAGTTTAGGGTTTAAAACCCTAATGCTGATTAAAGAAAAAAGTTCAGTTTAGGGTTTAAAACCCTAATGCTGACTGAATGGAAAAAGTTCAGTTTAGGGTTTAAAACCCTAATGTTGACAGAATGGAAAAAGTTCAGTTTAGGGTTAAAAACCCTAATGCCTACTAAAGGAAAGAGTTCAGTTTAGGGTTTAAAAGCCTAATGTTGATTAAAGGAAAAAGTTCAGTTTAGGGTTTAAAACCCTAGTGCTGACTGAATGGAAAAATTTAGTTTAGGGTTTAAAACCCTAATGTTGATTAAAGGAAAATGTTCAGTTTAGGGTTAATGCTGACTGAATGGAAAAGTTCAGTTTAGAGTTTAAAACCCTAATGCTGATTAAAGGAAAAAGTTCAGTTTAGGGTTTAAAACCCTAATGCTGACTGAATGGAAAAATTCAATTTAGGGTTTAAAACCCTAATGCTGACTGAATAGAAAAAGTTCAGTTTAGGGTTTAAAACCCTAATGTCGACTAAAGGAAAGAGTTCAGTTTAGGGTTTAAAACCCTAATGCTGATTAAAGGAAAAAGTTCAGTTTAGGGTTTAAAACCCTAATGCTGACTGAATGGAAAAAGTTCAGGTTAGGGTTTAAAATCCTAATGCTAATTAAAGGAAAAAGTTCAGTTTAGGGTTTAAAACCCTAATGCTGACTGAATGGAAAAATTCAGTTTAGGGTTTAAAACCCTAATGTTGATTAAAGGAAAAAGTTCAGTTTAGGTTTAAAACCCTAATGCTGACTGAATGGAAAAAGTTCAGTTTAGGGTTTAAAACCCTAATGCTGACTAAAGGAAAGTGTTCAGTTTAGGGTTTAAAAACCTAATGTTGATTAAAGGAAAAAGTTCAGTTTAGGGTTTAAAACCCTAATGCTGACTGAATGAAAAAGTTCAGTTTAGGGTTTAAAACCCTAATGTTGACTGGATGGAAAAATTTAGTTTAGGGTTTAAAACCCTAATGCTGATTAAAGGAAAAAGTTCAGTTTAGGGTTTAAAACCCTAATGCTGACTGAATGGAAAAAGTTCAGTTTAAGGTTTAAAACCCTAATGTTGATTAAAGGAAAAAGTGCAGTTTAGGGTTTAAAACCCTAATGCTGACTGAATGAAAAAATTCAGTTTAGGGTTTAAAACCCTAATGTTGATTAAAGGAAAAAGTTCAGTTTAGGGTTTAAAACCCTAATGCTGACTGAATGGAAAAAGTTCAGTTTAGGGTTTAAAACCCTAATGCCGACTAAAGGAAAGAGTTCAGTTTAGGGTTTAAAACCCTAATGCTGATTAAAGGAAAAAGTTCAGTTTATGGTTTAAAACTCTAGTGCTAACTGAATAGAAAAATTCAGTTTAGGGTTTAAAACCCTAATGCTGATTAAAGGAAAAAGTTCAGTTTAGGGTTTAAAACCCAAATGCTGACTGAATGGAAAAAGTTAAATTTAGGGTTTAAAAATCTAATGCTGACTGAATGGAAAAGTTCAGTTTAGGGTTTAAAACCCTAATGCTGATTAAAGGAAAAATTTCATTTTAGGGTTTTAAACCCTAATGCTGACTGAATGGAAAAATTCAGTTTAGGGTTTAAAACCCTAATGCTGATTAAAGGAAAAAGTTCAGTTTAGGGTTTAAAACCCTAATGCTGACTGAATGGAAAAAGTTCAGTGTAGGGTTTAAAACCCTAATGCTGACTAAAGGAAAGAGTTTAGTTTAGGGTTTAAAACCCTAATGCTGATTAAAGGAAAAAGTTCAGTTTAGGGTTTAAAACCATAATGCTGACTGAATGGAAAAGTTCAGTTTAGGGTTTAAAACCCTAATGCTGATTAAAGGAAAAAGTTCAGTTTAGGGTTTAAAACCCTAATGCTGACTGAATGAAAAAATTCAGTTTAAGGTTTAAAACCCTAATGCTGATTAAAGGAAAAAGTTCAGTTTAGGATTTAAAACCCTAATGCTGATTGAATGGAAAAAGTTCAGTTTAGGGTTTAAAACCCTAATGCTGACTAAACAAAAGAGTTCAGTTTAGGGTTTAAAACCCTAATGTTGATTAAAGAAAAAAGTTCAGTTTAGGGTTTAAAACCTTAACGCTGACTGAATGGAAAAGTTCAGTTTAGGGTTTAAAACCCTAAGGCTGATTAAAGGAAAAAGTTCAGTTTAGGGTTTAAAACCCTAATGCTGACTGAATGGAAAAATTCAGTTTAGGGTTTAAAACTCTAACGCTGATTAAAGAAAAAAGTTCAGTTTAAGGTTTAAAACCCTAGTGCTGACTGAATAGAAAAACTTCAGTTTAGGGTTTAAAACTCTAATGCTGACTGAATGGAAAAGTTAAGTTTAGGGTTTAAAACCCTAATGCTGATGAAAAGAAAAGGTTCAGTTTAGGGTTTTAAAATCCTAATGCTGACTGAATGGAAAAATTCAGTTTAGGGTTTAAAACCCTAATGCTGACTAAAGGGAAGAGTTTAGTTTAGGGTTTAAAATCCTAATGCTGATTAAAGGAAAAAATTCAGTTTTAGTGTTTAAAACCCTAATGCTGACTGAATGGGAAAAGTTCAGTTTAGGGTTTAAAACCCTAATGCTGACTGAATGGAAAAAGTTCAGTTTAGGGTTTAAAACCCTAATGCTGACTGAATGGAAAAAGTTTAGTTTAGGGTTTAAAACCCTAATGCTGATTAAAGGAAAAAGTTCAGTTTAGGGTTTAAAACTCTAATGCTGACTGAATGGAAAATGTTCAGTTTAGGGTTTAAAACCCTAATGCTGATTAAAGGAAAAAGTGCAGTTTAGGGTTTAAAACCCTAATGCTGACTGAATGGAAAGATTCAGTTTAGGGTTTAAAACCCTAATGCTGATTAAAGGAAAAAGTTCAGTTTAGGGTTTAAAACCCATATGCTGACTAAATGGAAAAAGTTCAGTTTAGGTTTTAAAACCCATATGCTGACTAAATGGAAAAAGTTCAGTTTAGGGTTTAAAACCCTAATGCTGACTGAATGGAAAAAGTTCAGTTTAGGGTTTAAAACCCTAATGCCGACTAAAGGAAAGAGTTCAGTTTAGGGTTTAAAACCCTAATGCTGATTAAAGGAAAAAGTTCAGTTTAGGGTTTAAAACCCTAGTGCTGACTGAATGGAAAAATTCAGTTTAGGGTTTAAAACCCTAATGCTGATTAAAGGAAAAAGTTTAGTTTAGGGTTTAAAACCCTAATGCGGACTGAATGGAAAAAGTTCAGTTTAGGGTTTAAAACCCTAATGCTGACTGAATGGAAAAATTCGGTTTAGGGTTTAAAACCCTAATGCTGATTAAAGGAAAAAATTCAGTTTAGGGTTTAAAACCCTAATGCTGACTGAATGGAAAAATTCAGTTTAGGGTTTAAAACCCTAATGCTGATTAAAGGAAAAAGTTTAGTTTAGGGTTTAAAACCCTAATGCTGACTGAATGGAAAAAGTTCAATTTAGGGTTTAAAACCCTAATGCTGACTAAAGGAAAGAGTTCAGTTTAGGGTTTAAAACCCTAATGTTGATTAAAGGAAAAAGTTCAGTTTAGAGTTTAAAACCCTAATGCTGACTGAATGGAAAAGTTCAGTTTAGGGTTTAAAACCCTAATGCTGATTAAAGGAAAAAGTTCAGTTTAGGGTTTAAAACTCTAATGCTGACTGAATGGAAAAAGTTCAGTTTAGGGTTTAAAACCCTAATGCTGATTAAAGGAAAAAGTGCAGTTTAGGGTTTAAAACCCTAATGCTGACTGAATGGAAAGATTCAGTTTAGGGTTTAAAACCCTAATGCTGATTAAAGGAAAAAGTTCAGTTTAGGGTTTAAAACCCATATGCTGACTAAATGGAAAAAATTCAGTTTAGGGTTTAAAACCCTAATGCTGACTGAATGGAAAAAGTTCAGTTTAGGGTTTAAAACCCTAATGTTGATTAAAGGAAAAAGTTCAGTTTAGGTTTAAAACCCTAATGCTGACTGAATGGAAAAAGTTCAGTTTAGGGTTTAAAACCCTAATGCTGACTAAAGGAAAGTGTTCAGTTTAGGGTTTAAAAACCTAATGTTGATTAAAGGAAAAAGTTCAGTTTAGGGTTTAAAACCCTAATGCTGACTGAATGAAAAAGTTCAGTTTAGGGTTTAAAACCCTAATGTTGACTGGATGGAAAAATTTAGTTTAGGGTTTAAAACCCTAATGCTGATTAAAGGAAAAAGTTCAGTTTAGGGTTTAAACCCCTAATGCTGACTGAATGGAAAAAGTTCAGTTTAGGGTTTAAAACCCTAATGCTGATTAAAGGAAAAAGTGCAGTTTAGGGTTTAAAACCCTAATGCTGACTGAATGGAAAGATTCAGTTTAGGGTTTAAAACCCTAATGCTGATTAAAGGAAAAAGTTCAGTTTAGGGTTTAAAACCCATATGCTGACTAAATGGAAAAAGTTCAGTTTAGGGTTTAAAACCCATATGCTGACTAAATGGAAAAAGTTCAGTTTAGGGTTTAAAACCCTAATGCTGACTGAATGGAAAAAGTTCAGTTTAGGGTTTAAAACCCTAATGTTGATTAAAGGAAAAAGTTCAGTTTAGGTTTAAAACCCTAATGCTGACTGAATGGAAAAAGTTCAGTTTAGGGTTTAAAACCCTAATGCTGACTAAAGGAAAGTGTTCAGTTTAGGGTTTAAAAACCTAATGTTGATTAAAGGAAAAAGTTCAGTTTAGGGTTTAAAACCCTAATGCTGACTGAATGAAAAAGTTCAGTTTAGGGTTTAAAACCCTAATGTTGACTGGATGGAAAAGTTCAGTTTAGGGTTTAAAACCCTAATGCTGATTAAAGGAAAAAGTTCAGTTTAGGGTTTAAAACTCTAATGCTGACTGAATGGAAAAAGTTCAGTTTAGGGTTTAAAACCCTAATGCTGATTAAAGGAAAAAGTGCAGTTTAGGGTTTAAAACCCTAATGCTGACTGAATGGAAAGATTCAGTTTAGGGTTTAAAACCCTAATGCTGATTAAAGGAAAAAGTTCAGTTTAGGGTTTAAAACCCATATGCTGACTAAATGGAAAAAATTCAGTTTAGGGTTTAAAACCCTAATGCTGACTGAATGGAAAAATTCAGTTTAGGGTTTAAAACCCTAATGTTGATTAAAGGAAAAAGTTCAGTTTAGGTTTAAAACCCTAATGCTGACTGAATGGAAAAAGTTCAGTTTAGGGTTTAAAACCCTAATGCTGACTAAAGGAAAGTGTTCAGTTTAGGGTTTAAAAACCTAATGTTGATTAAAGGAAAAAGTTCAGTTTAGGGTTTAAAACCCTAATGCTGACTGAATGAAAAAGTTCAGTTTAGGGTTTAAAACCCTAATGTTGACTGGATGGAAAAATTTAGTTTAGGGTTTAAAACCCTAATGCTGATTAAAGGAAAAAGTTCAGTTTAGGGTTTAAAACCCTAATGCTGACTGAATGGAAAAAGTTCAGTTTAAGGTTTAAAACCCTAATGTTGATTAAAGGAAAAAGTGCAGTTTAGGGTTTAAAACCCTAATGCTGACTGAATGAAAAAATTCAGTTTAGGGTTTAAAACCCTAATGTTGATTAAAGGAAAAAGTTCAGTTTAGGGTTTAAAACCCTAATGCTGACTGAATGGAAAAAGTTCAGTTTAGGGTTTAAAACCCTAATGCCGACTAAAGGAAAGAGTTCAGTTTAGGGTTTAAAACCCTAATGCTGATTAAAGGAAAAAGTTCAGTTTATGGTTTAAAACTCTAGTGCTAACTGAATGGAAAAATTCAGTTTAGGGTTTAAAACCCTAATGCTGATTAAAGGAAAAAGTTCAGTTTAGGGTTTAAAACCCAAATGCTGACTGAATGGAAAAAGTTAAATTTAGGGTTTAAAAATCTAATGCTGACTGAATGGAAAAGTTCAGTTTAGGGTTTAAAACCCTAATGCTGATTAAAGGAAAAATTTCATTTTAGGGTTTTAAACCCTAATGCTGACTGAATGGAAAAATTCAGTTTAGGGTTTAAAACCCTAATGCTGATTAAAGGAAAAAGTTCAGTTTAGGGTTTAAAACCCTAATGCTGACTGAATGGAAAAAGTTCAGTGTAGGGTTTAAAACCCTAATGCTGACTAAAGGAAAGAGTTTAGTTTAGGGTTTAAAACCCTAATGCTGATTAAAGGAAAAAGTTCAGTTTAGGGTTTAAAACCATAATGCTGACTGAATGGAAAAGTTCAGTTTAGGGTTTAAAACCCTAATGCTGATTAAAGGAAAAAGTTCAGTTTAGGGTTTAAAACCCTAATGCTGACTGAATGAAAAAATTCAGTTTAAGGTTTAAAACCCTAATGCTGATTAAAGGAAAAAGTTCAGTTTAGGATTTAAAACCCTAATGCTGATTGAATGGAAAAAGTTCAGTTTAGGGTTTAAAACCCTAATGCTGACTAAACAAAAGAGTTCAGTTTAGGGTTTAAAACCCTAATGTTGATTAAAGAAAAAAGTTCAGTTTAGGGTTTAAAACCTTAACGCTGACTGAATGGAAAAGTTCAGTTTAGGGTTTAAAACCCTAAGGCTGATTAAAGGAAAAAGTTCAGTTTAGGGTTTAAAACCCTAATGCTGACTGAATGGAAAAATTCAGTTTAGGGTTTAAAACTCTAACGCTGATTAAAGAAAAAAGTTCAGTTTAAGGTTTAAAACCCTAGTGCTGACTGAATAGAAAAACTTCAGTTTAGGGTTTAAAACTCTAATGCTGACTGAATGGAAAAGTTAAGTTTAGGGTTTAAAACCCTAATGCTGATTAAAAGAAAAGGTTCAGTTTAGGGTTTTAAAACCCTAATGCTGACTGAATGGAAAAATTCAGTTTAGGGTTTAAAACCCTAATGCTGACTAAAGGGAAGAGTTCAGTTTAGGGTTTAAAATCCTAATGCTGATTAAAGGAAAAAATTCAGTTTTAGTGTTTAAAACCCTAATGCTGACTGAATGGGAAAAGTTCAGTTTAGGGTTTAAAACCCTAATGCTGACTGAATGGAAAAAGTTCAGTTTAGGGTTTAAAACCCTAATGCTGACTGAATGGAAAAAGTTTAGTTTAGGGTTTAAAACCCTAATGCTGATTAAAGGAAAAAGTTCAGTTTAGGGTTTAAAACTCTAATGCTGACTGAATGGAAAATGTTCAGTTTAGGGTTTAAAACCCTAATGCTGATTAAAGGAAAAAGTGCAGTTTAGGGTTTAAAACACTAATGCTGACTGAATGGAAAGATTCAGTTTAGGGTTTAAAACCCTAATGCTGATTAAAGGAAAAAGTTCAGTTTAGGGTTTAAAACCCATATGCTGACTAAATGGAAAAAGTTCAGTTTAGGTTTTAAAACCCATATGCTGACTAAATGGAAAAAGTTCAGTTTAGGGTTTAAAACCCTAATGCTGACTGAATGGAAAAAGTTCAGTTTAGGGTTTAAAACCCTAATGCCGACTAAAGGAAAGAGTTCAGTTTAGGGTTTAAAACCCTAATGCTGATTAAAGGAAAAAGTTCAGTTTAGGGTTTAAAACCCTAGTGCTGACTGAATGGAAAAATTCAGTTTAGGGTTTAAAACCCTAATGCTGATTAAAGGAAAAAGTTTAGTTTAGGGTTTAAAACCCTAAGGCGGACTGAATGGAAAAAGTTCAGTTTAGGGTTTAAAACCCTAATGCTGACTGAATGGAAAAATTCGGTTTAGGGTTTAAAACCCTAATGCTGATTAAAGGAAAAAATTCAGTTTAGGGTTTAAAACCCTAATGCTGACTGAATGGAAAAATTCAGTTTAGGGTTTAAAACCCTAATGCTGATTAAAGGAAAAAGTTTAGTTTAGGGTTTAAAACCCTAATGCTGACTGAATGGAAAAAGTTCAGTTTAGGGTTTAAAACCCTAATGCTGACTAAAGGAAAGAGTTCAGTTTAGGGTTTAAAACCCTAATGTTGATTAAAGGAAAAAGTTCAGTTTAGAGTTTAAAACCCTAATGCTGACTGAATGGAAAAGTTCAGTTTAGGGTTTAAAACCCTAATGCTGATTAAAGGAAAAAGTTCAGTTTAGGGTTTAAAACTCTAATGCTGACTGAATGGAAAAAGTTCAGTTTAGGGTTTAAAACCCTAATGCTGATTAAAGGAAAAAGTGCAGTTTAGGGTTTAAAACCCTAATGCTGACTGAATGGAAAGATTCAGTTTAGGGTTTAAAACCCTAATGCTGATTAAAGGAAAAAGTTCAGTTTAGGGTTTAAAACCCATATGCTGACTAAATGGAAAAAGTTCAGTTTAGGGTTTAAAACCCATATGCTGACTAAATGGAAAAAGTTCAGTTTAGGGTTTAAAACCCTAATGCTGACTGAATGGAAAAAGTTCAGTTTAGGGTTTAAAACCCTAATGCCGACTAAAGGAAAGAGTTCAGTTTAGGGTTTAAAACCCTAATGCTGATTAAAGGAAAAAGTTCAGTTTAGGGTTTAAAACCCTAGTGCTGACTGAATGGAAAAATTCAGTTTAGGGTTTAAAACCCTAATGCTGATTAAAGGAAAAAGTTTAGTTTAGGGTTTAAAACCCTAATGCGGACTGAATGGAAAAAGTTCAGTTTAGGGTTTAAAACCCTAATGCTGACTGAATGGAAAAATTCGGTTTAGGGTTTAAAACCCTAATGCTGATTAAAGGAAAAAATTCAGTTTAGGGTTTAAAACCCTAATGCTGACTGAATGGAAAAATTCAGTTTAGGGTTTAAAACCCTAATGCTTATTAAAGGAAAAAGTTTAGTTTAGGGTTTAAAACAGTAATGCTGACTGAATGGAAAAAGTTCAGTTTAGGGTTTAAAACCCTAATGCTGACTAAAGGAAAGAGTTCAGTTTAGGGTTTAAAACCCTAATGTTGATTAAAGGAAAAAGTTCAGTTTAGAGTTTAAAACCCTAATGCTGACTGAATGGAAAAGTTCAGTTTAGGGTTTAAAACCCTAATGCTGATTAAAGGAAAAAGTTTAGTTTAGGGTTTAAAACCCTAATGCTGACTGAATGGAAAAATTCAGTTTAGGGTTTAAAACCCTAATGCTGATTAAAGGAAAAAGTTCAGTTTAGGGTTTAAAACCCTAATGCTGACTGAATGGAAAAAGTTTAGTTTAGGGTTCTAAACCCTAATGCTAACTGAATAGAAATGTTCAGTTTAGAGTTCAAAACCCTAATGCTGATTAAAGGAAAAAGTTCAGTTTAGGGTTTAAAACCCTAATGCTGACTGAATAGAAAAATTCAGTTTAGGGTTTAAAACCCTAATGCTAATTAAAGGAAAAGTTCAGTTTGGGGTTTAAAACCCTAATGCTGACTGTATGGAAAAAGTTCAGTTCAGGGTTTAAAACCCTAATGCTGACTGAATGGAAAAAGTTCAGTTTAGGGTTTAAAACCCAAATGCTGACTAAAGAGAAGAGTTCAGTTTAGGGTTTAAAACCATAATGCTGATTAAAGGAAAAAGTTCAGGTTTAGGGTTTAAAACCCTAATGCTGACTGAATGGGAAAAGTTTAGTTTAGGGTTTAAAACCATAATGCTGACTGAAAGGAAAAGTTCAGTTTAGAGTTTAAAACCCTAATGCTGATTAAAGGAAAAATTCAGTTTAGGGTATAAAACCCGAATGCTGACTGAATGGAAAAAGTTCAGTTTAGGGTTTAAAACCCTAATGCTGACTGAATGGAAAAAGTTCAGTTTAGGGTTTAAAACCCTAATGCTGACTGAAAGGAAAAGTTCAGTTTAGGGTTTAAAACCCTAATGCTGATTAAAGGAAAAGTTCAGTATAGGGTTTAAAACTCTAATGCTGACTGAATGGAAAAAGTTCAGTTTAGGGTTTAAAACCCTAATGCTGACATAAGGAAAGAGTTTAGTTTAGGGTTTAAAACCCTAATGCTGACTAAAGGAAAAGTTCAGTTTAGGGTTTAAAACCCTAATGTTGACTGAATGGAAAGAGTTCAGTTTAGGGTTTAAAACCCTAATGCTGATTAAAGGAAAAGTTTAGTTTAGGGTTTAAAACCCTAATGCTGACTGAATGGAAAAGTTCAGTTTAGGGTTTAAAACCCTAATGCTGACTGAATGGAAAAAGTTCAGTTTAGGGTTTAAAACCCTAATGATGACTGAATGGAAAAAGTTCAGTTTAGGGTTTAAAACCCTAATGCTGACTGAATGGAAACGTTTAGTATAGGTTTTTAAAACCCTAATGCTTGATTAAAGGAAAAGTTCAGTTTAGGGTTTTAAAACCCTAATGCTGATTAAAGGAAAAGTTCAGTTTAGGGTTTAAAACCCTAAGGCTGATTAAAGGAAAAAGTTCAGTTTAGGGTTTAAAACACTAATGCTGACTGAATGGAAAAATTCAGTTTAGGGTTTAAAACTCTAATGCTGATTAAAGGAAAAAGTTCAGTTTAGGGTTTAAAACCCTAATGCTGACTGAATAGAAAAAGTTCAGTTTAGGGTTTAAAACTCTAATGCTGACTGAATGGAAAAGTTCAGTTTAGGGTTTAAAACCCTAATGCTGATTAAAGGAAAAAGTTCAGTTTAGGGTTTAAAACCCTAATGCTGACTGAATGGAAAAATTCAGTTTAGGTTTTAAAACCCTAATGCTAATTAAAGGAAAAAGTTCAGTTTGGGGTTTAAAACCCTAATGCTGACTGAATGGAAAAAGTTCAGTTTAGGGTTTAAAACCCTAATGCTGACTGAATGGAAAAAGTTCAGTTTAGGGTTTAAAACCCTAATGCTGACTAAAGGGAAGAGTTCAGTTTAGGGTTTAAAACCATAATGCTGATTAAAGGAAAAAGTTTAGTTTTAGGGTTTAAAACCCTAATGCTGACTGAATGGGATAAGATCAGTTTAGGGTTTAAAACCCTAATGCTGAATGAAAGGAAAAGTTCAGTTTAGAGTTTAAAACCCTAATGCTGATTAAAGGAAAAATTTAGTTTAGGGTTTAAAACCCTAATGCTGACTGAATGGAAAAAGTTCAGTTTAGGGTTTAAAACCCTAATGCTGACTGAATGGAAAAAGTTCAGTTTAGGGTTTAAAACCCTAATGCTGACTGAAAGGAAAAGTTCAGTTTAGGGTTTAAAACCCTAATGCTGATTAAAGGAAAAGTTCAGTTTAGGGTTTAAAACTCTAATACTGACTGAATGGAAAAAGTTCAGTTTAGGGTTTAAAACCCTAATGCTGACATAAGGAAAGAGTTCAGTTTAGGGTTTAAAACCCAAATGCTGACTAAAGGAAAAGTTCAGTTTAGGGTTTAAAACCCTAATGTTGATTAAAGAAAAAAGTTCAGTTTAGGGTTTAAAACCTTAATGCTGACTGAATGGAAAAGTTCAGTTTAGGGTTTTAAACCCTAAGGCTGATTAAAGGAAAAAGTTCAGTTTAGGGTTTAAAACCCTAATGCTGACTGAATGGAAAAATTCAGTTTAGGGTTTAAAACCCTAATGCTGATTAAAGGAAAAAGTTCAGTTTAGGGTTTAAAACCCTAGTGCTGACTGAATGGAAAAAGTTTAGTTTAGGGTTTAAAACCCTAATGCTGACTGAATGGAAAAGTTCAGTTTAGGGTTTAAAACCCTAATGCTGATTAAAGGAAAAAGTTCAGTTTAGGGTTTAAAACCCTAATGCTGACTGAATGGAAAAATTCAGTTTAGGGTTTAAAACCCTAATGCTGACTAAAGGAAAGAGTTCAGTTTAGGGTTTAAAACCCTAATGCTGATTAAAGGAAAAAGTTCAGTTTAGGTGTTTAAAACCCTAATGCTGACTGAATGGGAAAAGTTCAGTTTAGGGTTTAAAACCCTAATGCTGACTGAATGGAAAAAGTTCAGTTTAGGGTTTAAAACCCTAATGCTGACTGAATGGAAAAAGTTTAGTTTAGGGTTTAAAACCCTAATGCTGATTAAAGGAAAAAGTTCAGTTTAGGGTTTAAAACTCTAATGCTGACTGAATGGAAAAAGTTCAGTTTAGGGTTTAAAACCCTAATGCTGATTAAAGGAAAAAGTGCAGTTTAGGGTTTAAAACCCTAATGCTGACTGAATGGAAAGATTCAGTTTAGGGTTTAAAACCCTAATGCTGATTAAAGGAAAAAGTTCAGTTTAGGGTTTAAAACCCTAATGCTGACTAAATGGAAAAAGTTCAGTTTAGGGTTTAAAACCCTAATGCTGACTGAATGGAAAAAGTTCAGTTTAGGGTTTAAAACCCTAATGCTGACTGAATGGAAAAAGTTCAGTTTAGGGTTTAAAACCCTAATGCTGATTAAAGGAAAAGTTCAGTTTAGGGTTTAAAACCCTAATGCTGACTGAATGGAAAAAGTTCAGTTTAGGGTTTAAAACCCTAATGCTGACATAAGGAAAGAGTTCAGTTTAGGGTTTAAAACCCTAATGCTGACTAAAGGAAAAGTTCAGTTTAGGGTTTAAAACCCTAATGCTGACTGAATGGAAAGAGTTCAGTTTAGGGTTTAAAACCCTAATGCTGATTAAAGGAAAAGTTCAGTTTAGGGTTTAAAACCCTAATGCTGACTGAATGGAAAAAGTTCAGTTTAGGGTTTAAAACCCTAATGCTGACTGAATGGAAAAAGTTCAGTTTAGGGTTTAAAACCCTAATGCTGACTGAATGGAAAAAGTTCAGTTTAGGGTTTAAAACCCTAATGCTGACTGAATGGAAACGTTTAGTATAGGTTTTTAAAACCCTAATGCTGATTAAAGGAAAAGTTCAGTTTAGGGTTTTAAAACCCTAATGCTGATTAAAGGAAAAGTTCAGTTTAGGGTTTAAAACCCTAATGCTGATTAAAGGAAAAAGTTCAGTTTAGGGTTTAAAACCCTAATGCTGACTGAATGGAAAAATTCAGTTTAGGGTTTAAAACCCTAATGCTGATTAAAGGAAAAAGTTCAGTTTAGGGTTTAAAACCCTAATGCTGACTGAATAGAAAAAGTTCAGTTTAGGGTTTAAAACTCTAATGCTGACTGAATGGAAAAGTTCAGTTTAGGGTTTAAAACCCTAATGCTGATTAAAGGAAAAAGTTCAGTTTAGGGTTTAAAACCCTAATGCTGACTGAATGGAAAAATTCAGTTTAGGGTTTAAAACCCTAATGCTAATTAAAGGAAAAAGTTCAGTTTAGGGTTTAAAACCCTAATGCTGACTGAATGGAAAAAGTTCAGTTTAGGGTTTAAAACCCTAATGCTGACTGAATGGAAAAGTTCAGTTTAGGGTTTAAAACCCTAATGCTGACTGAATGGAAAAGTTCAGTTTAGGGTTTAAAACCCTAATGCTGACTGAATGGAAAAAGTTCAGTTTAGGGTTTAAAACCCTAATGCTGACTGAATGGAAAAAGTTCAGTTTAGGGTTTAAAACCTTAATGCTGACTGAATGGAAAAAGTTCAGTATAGGGTTTAAAACCCTAATGCTGACTAAAGGAAAGAGTTCAGTTTAGGGTTTAAAACCATAATGCTGATTAAAGGAAAAAGTTCAGTTTAGGGTTTAAAACCCTAATGCTGACTGAATGGAAAAGTTCAGTTTAGGGTTTAAAACCCTAATGCTGACTGAAAGGAAAAGTTCAGTTTAGGGTTTAAAACCCTAATGCTGATTAAAGGAAAAAGTTCAGTTTAGGGTTTAAAACCCTAATGCTGACTGAATGGAAAAAGTTCAGTTTAGGGTTTAAAACCCTAATGCTGACTGAATGGAAAAAGTTCAGTTTAGGGTTTAAAACCCTAATGCTGACTGAAAGGAAAAGTTCAGTTTAGGGTTTAAAACCCTAATGCTGATTAAAGGAAAAGTTCAGTTTAGGGTTTAAAACTCTAATACTGACTGAATGGAAAAAGTTCAGTTTAGGGTTTAAAACCCTAATGCTGACATAAGGAAAGAGTTCAGTTTAGGGTTTAAAACCCAAATGCTGACTAAAGGAAAAGTTCAGTTTAGGGTTTAAAACCCTAATGTTGATTAAAGAAAAAAGTTCAGTTTAGGGTTAAAAACCCTAATGCTGACTGAATGGAAAAGTTCAGTTTAGGGTTTAAAACCCTAATGCTGATTAAAGGAAAAAGTTCAGTTTAGGGTTTAAAACCCTAATGCTGATTGAATGGAAAAAGTTCAGTTTAGGGTTTAAAACCCTAATGCTGGATTGAATAGAAAAAGTTCAGTTTAGGGTTTAAAACCCTAATGCTGATTGAATAGAAAAAGTTCAGTTTAGGGTTTAAAACCCTAATGCTGACTGAATGGAAAAGTTCAGTTTAGGGTTTAAAACCCTAATGCTGATTAAAGGAAAAAGTTTAGCTTAGGGTTTAAAACCCTAATGTTGACTGAATGGAAAAAGTTCAGTTTAGGGTTTAAAACCCTAATGCTGACTAAAGGGAAGTGTTCAGTTTAGGGTTTAAAACTCTAATGTTAATTAAAGGAAAAAGTTCAGTTTAGGGTTTAAAACCCTAATGCTGACTGAATGGGAAAAGTTCAGTTTAGGGTTTAAAACCCTAATGCTGACTGAATGGAAAAAGTTCAGTTTAGGGTTTAAAACCCTAATGCTGACTGAATGGAAAAAGTTCAGTTTAGGGTTTAAAACCCTAATGCTGATTAAAGGAAAAAGTTCAGTTTAGGGTTTAAAACTCTAATGCTGACTGAATGGAAAAAGTTCAGTTTAGGGTTTAAAACCCTAATGTTGATTAAAGGAAAAAGTGCAGTTTAAGGTTTAAAACCCTAATGCTGACTGAATGGAAAGATTCAGTTTAGGGTTTAAAACCCTAATGCTGATTAAAGGAAAAAGTTCAGTTTAGGGTTTAAAACCCATATGCTGACT
Source organism: Nicotiana tabacum (assembly GCF_000715075.1). NCBI lineage: Eukaryota > Viridiplantae > Streptophyta > Magnoliopsida > Solanales > Solanaceae > Nicotiana > Nicotiana tabacum. Next base: position 1,972 of record NW_027438463.1, on the reverse strand, counting down.
AAATGGAAAAAGTTCAGTTTAGGGTTTAAAACCCATATGCTGACTAAATGGAAAAAGTTCAGTTTAGGGTTTAAAACCCTAATGCTGACTGAATGGAAAAAGTTCAGTTTAGGGTTTAAAACCCTAATGCTGACTAAAGGAAAGAGTTCAGTTTAGGGTTTAAAACCCTAATGCTGACTAAAGGAAAAAGTTCAGTTTAGGGTTTAAAACCCTAATGCTGACTGAATGGAAAAATTCAGTTTAGGGTTTAAAACTCTAATGCTGATTAAAGGAAAAAGTTCAGTTTAGGGTTTAAAACCCTAATGCTGACTGAATGGAAAAAGTTCAGTTTAGGGTTTAAAACCCTAATGCTGACTGAATGGAAAAAGTTCAGTTTAGGGTTTAAAACCCTAATGCTGATTAAAGGAAAAAGTTCAGTTTAGGGTTTAAAACCCTAATGCTGACTGAATGGAAAAAGTTCAGTTTAGGGTTTAAAACCCTAATGCTGATTAAAGGAAAAAGTTTAGTTTAGGGTTTAAAACCCTAATGCTGACTAAATGGAAAAAGTTCAGTTTAGGGTTTAAAACCCTAATGCTGACTAAAGGAAAGAGTTCAGTTTATGGTTTAAAACCCTAATGCTGATTAAAGGAAAAAGTTCAGTTTAGGGTTTAAAACCCTAATGCTGACTGAATGGAAAAGTTCAGTTTAGGGTTTAAAACCCTAATGCTGATTAAAGGAAAAAGTTCAGTTTAGGGTTTAAAACCCTAATGCTGACTGAATAGAAAAAGTTCAGTTTAGGGTTTAAAACCCTAATGCTAACTGAATGGAAAAGTTCAGTTTAGGGTTTAAAACCCTAATGCTGATTAAAGGAAAAAGTTCAGTTTAGGGTTTAAAACCCTAATGCTGACTGAATGGAAAAATTCAGTTTAGGGTTTAAAACCCTAATGCTAATTAAAGGAAAAAGTTCAGTTTGGGGTTTAAAACCCTAATGCTGACTGAATGGAAAAAGTTCAGTTTAGGGTTTAAAACCCTAATGCTGACTGAATGGAAAAAGTTCAGTTTAGGGTTTAAAACCCTAATGCTGACTGAAAGGAAAGAGTTCAGTTTAGGGTTTAAAACCCTAATGTTGATTAAAGGAAAAAGTTCAGTTTTAGGGTTTAAAACCCTAATGCTGACTGAATGGGAAAAGTTCAGTTTAGGGTTTAAAACCATAATGCTGACTGAATGGAAAAAGTTCAGTTTAGGGTTTAAAATCCTAATGCTGACTGAATGGAAAAATTCAGTTTAGGGTATAAAACCCGAATGCTGACTGAATGGAAAAAGTTCAGTTTAGGGTTTAAAACCCTAATGCTGACTGAATGGAAAAAGTTCAGTTTAGGGTTTAAAACCCTAATGCTGACTGAAAGGAAAAGTTCAGTTTAGGGTTTAAAACCCTAATGCTGATTAAAGGAAAAGTTCAGTTTAGGGTTTAAAACCCTAATGCTGACTGAATGGAAAAAGTTCAGTTTAGGGTTTAAAACCCTAATGCTGACTGAATGGAAAAAGTTCAGTTTAGGGTTTAAAACCCTAATGCTGACTGAATGGAAAAAGTTCAGTTTAGGGTTTAAAACCCTAATGCTGACTAAAGGGAAGAGTTCAGTTTAGGGTTTAAAACCCTAATGCTGACTGAATGGAAAGAGTTCAGTTTAGGGTTTAAAACCCTAATGCTGATTAAAGGAAAAGTTCAGTTTAGGGTTTAAAACCCTAATGCTGACTGAATGGAAAAAGTTCAGTTTAGGGTTTAAAACCCTAATGCTGATTGAATGGAAAAAGTTCAGTTTAGGGTTTAAAACCCTAATGCTGACTGAATGGAAAAAGTTCAGTTTAAGGTTTAAAACCCTAATGCTGACTGAATGGAAACGTTTAGTTTAGGTTTTAAAACCCTAATGCTGATTAAAGGAAAAGTTCAGTTTAGGGTTTTAAAACCCTAATGCTGATTAAAGGAAAAGTTCAG
>NW_027438462.1:0-93192 GCF_000715075.1 Nicotiana tabacum | reverse complement strand
GTTCTATGATCGTATTAGAGTATGTTCTGAAGTTTAGTGAGTTGTCCAGATATGCACCTGCCTTGGTTTACACAATTAGATATCGAGTCCGTCGATTTATCAAGAGGCTCAACTATGGTATTAGATTCAGCATGGCTCGATAGTTGGAGACTGATACTCCATACCAGTAGGTGGTAGAAATCACATGGAGATTGGAGGGTTTGCAAGGCCAGGAGACATGACAGGGAGGCCAAGAGTCCTCGAGATTCTGGTGGATATAGTGGTGTCCACCAGAAAGTTATATGTTGTGATATTGATACGCATGTGGTGGATTAAGGATTGGGGTCGAAATGCATGTGGTGAGATAAGGTGGTCTTGATATGCTTGTTGGTAGTAGAGGAACTACTTGAAGCCACGTGGTGTGATAAGGTGGGCTAAAACACGGGAAGCTATTTCGAAAAAATGATTTTCAAAACTAAATGCAAGGCTCCCGCGGTGATATAAGGAATGATTATGATTTGTTTTGTGATATGAGACTGTGAGGCAGTACCTCGGTAGTGATGCTTGCTAATACCATTCAATTATATCACTTGTGTTTTGGTTGCTTTGTTTCCTTGGAATATTATTCATTGTTTACTTTCGTGATGCCTTAATTGCCTTAATTAAGTGTATCTATTCTTGGTATATTTTCTTCATTGTTTCATTATTGTTGTTTATCATTATCACACTATCATATACCTGTTCAATTTTCTTATTTATTATAGTAGGGTGTTGACCTGACCTCATCACTACTCTACCGAGGTTAGGCTTGGCACTTACTGGGTACCGTTGTATTCTACTCATTCTACACTTTTGCACATCCTTTTATGCAGATCCAGGTATCCTTACCAGCCTAGGCACCAGTGAGTAGAGTTTAGATATGGAGACTTCAAGGTATACCTGCCGGCGTCCGCGGGCCTCAGAGTCACCCTCTACCTAGTTCTATTTCATTTTCCTTTTTTATAGATAATGTTGTATAGGGATATTTAGTACACTGTTGTAAAGCTTGGGACTTGGTATCACCGGATGTTGGGAGTTTTGTTCTGTTGAGTTGCAGAGTTCTTTTATGTTAGTTGTTGAGTTATTTGAAAGTTTTTATTATTTTCTCACTTAAATTCTACCTGAATGTTAGGCTTACCTACTCTTAGAGACTAGGTTCCATCACGACATCCTACAGAGGAAAATTTTGTCAGTGACAAGTTGGTATCAGAGTCCTAGGTACATAGGTTTTACATGTCAAAAGCAGGATTAGTAGAATCTCATGGATCGGTATAGAAACTTTTGTACTTATCTTCGAAAGGCTATGGAACATTTAGGAAACTTCACTTATTTGATCCCTTATCATGCAAATTTGTTGACTTTAGATTTCTAAATCTGTGTCTTTCTATTCTCTCACAGATGGTGAGTACATGCACCGGTGGATCAGACGATCAGATACCTGGGCCCCTTGATAGAGCCGTGAGAGGCCGGGGCCGGGGCCGAGGTCTGGGTCCGATAGAGGACAAGGAGGGGCATGTAGTATTGCCAAAGCAGCTACACGAGCTACGACAGAGGAGCCACCGGTAGCTCTAGTTGGGAGGAAGGCACTTGCGGTGCTTGTTGCTACCCCTGCACTTCAAGAGACGCTCGCCCAGTTCTTGAGCATATTTGGTAATCTAGCTCAGGTGGGGTTGATTCCACTTGAACCGGCAACATCTCAGGCTAGGGTAGGAGCGCAAACTCCAGAGGCCCGTACCCCAGAGCAGTGATTCCATGTTGAGCAGGTCCCATAGGTTATACAAGTGCAGCTGGTTGTCCTAGTTCAGGCTGAGGCTAGGGCATCAACTTCTAAGGAGGAGTAGCTCAGTCTCGAGTGGTACAAAAAATACCATCCTCCGCCTTTCAGTGGCCTAGCTACAGAGGACGCATAAGGCTTTCTGGAAAAGTGCCACTGTATTCTCCATAACATGGGTATAGTGAAGACGAGCGGGGGTTCTTTCACTTCTTTCTAGCTATCGGGACTAGCATACTAGTCTTGGTGGGCTTGGGAGGAGGCTAGCCCAATCGAGGCAGCTTCACTCACATAGGCTCAATTTTTAGAGATGTTATTGAGATTTTGTTCCCCGAAGCCTTTGGGATACATGGCTTGAGTAGCTTGAGCAGTTGTGCCAGGGTTCTATGATCGTATCAGAGTATGTTCTGAAGTTTAGTGAGTTGTCCAGATATGCACCTGCCTTGGTTTACACAATTAGAGATCGAGTCCGTCGATTTATCAAGAGGCTCAACTATGGTATTAGATTCAGCATGGCTCGATAGTTGGAGACTGATACTCCATACCAGTAGGTGGTAGAAATCACAAGGAGATTGGAGGGTTTGCAAGGCCAGGAGACATGACAGGGAGGCCAAGAGTCCTCGAGATTCTGGTGGATATAGTGGTGTCCACCAGAAAGTTATATGTTGTGATATTGATACGCATGTGGTGGATTAAGGATTGGGGTCGAAATGCATATGGTGAGATAAGGTGGTCTTGATATGCTTGTTGGTAGTAGAGGAACTACTTTAAGCCACGCGGTGTGATAAGGTGGGCTAAAACACGGGAAGCTATTTCGAAAAAATGATTTTCAAAACTAAATGCAAGGCTCCCGCGGTGATATAAGGAATGATTATGATTTGTTTTGTGATATGAGACTGTGAGGCAGTACCTCGGTAGTGATGCTTGCTAATACCATTCAATTATATCACTTGTGTGTTTGTTGCTTTGTTTCCTTGGCATATTATTCATTGTTTACTTTCGTGATGCCTTAATTGCCTTAATTCAGTGTATCTATTCTTGGTATATTTTCTTCATTGTTTCATTTATCTTGTTTATCATTATCACACTATCATATACCTGTTCAATTTTCTTATTTATTCTAGTAGGGTGTTGACCTGACCTCATCACTACTCTACCGAGGTTAGCACTTATTGGGTACCGTTGTAGTCTACTCATTCTACACTTTTGCACATCCTTTTATGCAGATCCAGGTAGCCTTACCAGCCTAGGCACCGGTGAGTAGAGTTTAGATATGGAGACTTCAAGGTATACCTGCCGGCGTCTGCGGGCCTCGGAGTCACCCTCTACCTAGTTCTATTTCATTTTCCCTTTTTATAGATAATGTTGTATGGGGATATTTAGTATACTGTTGTAGAGCTTGGGACTTGGTATCACCGGATGTTGGGAGTTTTATTCTGTTGAGTTGCAGAGTTCTTTTATGTTAGTTGTTGAGTTATTTGAAAGTTTTTATCATTTTCTCAGTTAAATTCTGCCTGAATGTTAGGCTTACCTACTCTTAGAGACTAGGTTCCATCACGACATCCTACAGAGGAAAATTTGGTCAGTGACAAGTTGGTATCAAAGCCCTAGGTACATAGGTTTTACGTGTCAAAAGCAGGAATAGTAGAATCTCAAGGATCGATACAGAAACTTTTGTATTTATCTTCGAGAGGCTATGGAACTGTTAGCAAACTTCACTTATTTGATCCCTTATCATGCGAATTTCTTGACTTTAGATTTCTAAATCTATGTCTTTATATTCTCTCATAGATGGTGAGGACATCCACTGCTGGATCCGACGATCAGATATTGTGCCCCCTGATAGAGCCGCGAGAGGCCGGGGCTGGGGCCGCGGTCAGGGTCCGGGAGAGGACAAGGAGGGGCATGTAGTGTAGCCAGAGCAGCTGCACGAGCTACGACAGAGGAGCCACCGGTAGCTTCACTTGGGAGGTAGGCACTTGCGGTGCTTGTTGCTACCCCTGCACTTCAAGAGACGCTCGCCCAGTTCTTGAGCATATTTGGTAATCTAGCTCAGGCGGGGTTGATTCCACTTGCAACGGCAACATCTCAGGCTAGGGTAGGAGCGCAAACTCCAGAGGCCCGTACCCCAGAGCAGTGATTCCATGTTGAGCAGGTCCCATAGGTTATACAAGTGCAGCTGGTTGTCCTAGTTCAGGCTGAGGTTAGGGCATCAACTTCTAAGGAGGAGTAGCTCAGTCTCGAGTGGTACAAAAAATACCATCCTCCGCCTTTCAGTGGCCTAGCTACAGAGGACGCATAAGGCTTTCTGGAAAAGTGCCACTGTATTCTCCATAACATGGGTATAGTGAAGACGAGCGGGGGTTCTTTCACTTCTTTCTAGCTATTGGGACTAGCATACTAGTCTTGGCGGGCTTGGGAGGAGGCTAGCCCAACCGAGGCAGCTTCACTCACATAGGCTCAATTTTTAGAGATGTTATTGAGATTTTGTTCCCCGAAGCCTTTGGGATACATGGCTTGAGCAGCTTGAGCAGTTGTGCCAGGGTTCTATGATCGTATCAGAGTATGTTCTGAAGTTTAGTGAGTTGTCCAGATATGCACCTGCCTTGGTTTACACAATTAGAGATCGAGTCCGTCGATTTATCAAGAGGCTCAACTATGGTATTAGATTCAGCATGGCTCGATAGTTGGAGACTGATACTCCATACCAGTAGGTGGTAGAAATCACATGGAGATTGGAGGGTTTGCAAGGCCAGGAGACATGACAGGGAGGCCAAGAGTCCTCGAGATTCTGGTGGATATAGTGGTGTCCACCAGAAAGTTATATGTTGTGATATTGATACGCATGTGGTGGATTAAGGATTGGGGTCGAAATGCATATGGTGAGATAAGGTGGTCTTGATATGCTTGTTGGTAGTAGAGGAACTACTTTAAGCCACGCGGTGTGATAAGGTGGGCTAAAACACGGGAAGCTATTTCGAAAAAATGATTTTCAAAACTAAATGCAAGGCTCCCGCGGTGATATAAGGAATGATTATGATTTGTTTTGTGATATGAGACTGTGAGGCAGTACCTCGGTAGTGATGCTTGCTAATACCATTCAATTATATCACTTGTGTGTTTGTTGCTTTGTTTCCTTGTCATATTATTCATTGTTTACTTTCGTGATGCCTTAATTGCCTTAATTCAGTGTATCTATTCTTGGTATATTTTCTTCATTGTTTCATTTATCTTGTTTATCATTATCACACTATCATATACCTGTTCAATTTTCTTATTTATTCTAGTAGGGTGTTGACCTGACCTCATCACTACTCTACCGAGGTTAGCACTTATTGGGTACCGTTGTAGTCTACTCATTCTACACTTTTGCACATCCTTTTATGCAGGTCCAGGTAGCCTTACCAGCCTAGGCACCGGTGAGTAGAGTTTAGATATGGAGACTTCAAGGTATACCTGCCGGCGTCTGCGGGCCTCGGAGTCACCCTCTACCTAGTTCTATTTCATTTTCCCTTTTTATAGATAATGTTGTATGGGGATATTTAGTATACTGTTGTAGAGCTTGGGACTTGGTATCACCGGATGTTGGGAGTTTTATTCTGTTGAGTTGTAGAGTTCTTTTATGTTAGTTGTTGAGTTATTTGAAAGTTTTTATCATTTTCTCAGTTAAATTCTGCCTGAATGTTAGGCTTACCTACTCTTAGAGACTAGGTTCCATCACGACATCCTACAGAGGAAAATTTGGTCAGTGACAAGTTGGTATCAAAGCCCTAGGTACATAGGTTTTACGTGTCAAAAGCAGGAATAGTAGAATCTCAAGGATCGATACAGAAACTTTTGTATTTATCTTCGAGAGGCTATGGAACTGTTAGCAAACTTCACTTATTTGATCCCTTATCATGCGAATTTCTTAACTTTAGATTTCTAAATCTATGTCTTTATATTCTCTCATAGATGGTGAGGACATCCACTGCTGGATCCGACGATCAGATATTGTGCCCCCTGATAGAGCCGCGAGAGGCCGGGGCTGGGGCCGCGGTCAGGGTCCGGGAGAGGACAAGGAGGGGCATGTAGTGTAGCCAGAGCAGCTGCACGAGCTACGACAGAGGAGCCACCGGTAGCTTCACTTGGGAGGTAGGCACTTGTGGCGCTTGTTGCTACCCCTGCACTTCAAGAGACGCTCGCCCAATTCTTGAGCATATTTGGTAATCTAGCTCAGGCGGGGTTGATTCCACTTGCAACGGCAACATCTCAGGCTAGGGTAGGAGCGCAAACTCCAGCGGCCCGTACCCCAGAGCAGTGATTCCATGTTTAGCAGGTCCCATAGGTTATACAAGTGCAGCTGGTTGTCCCAGTTCAGGCCGAGGATAGGGCATCAACTTCTAAGGAGGAGTAGCTCAGGCTCGAGTGGTACAAAAAATACCATCCTCCTTCTTTCAGTGGCCTAGCTACAGAGGACGCACAAGGCTTTCTGGAAAAGTGCCATTGTATTCTCCATAACATGGGTATAGTGAAGACGAGTGGGTGTTCTTTCACTTCTTTCTAGCTATCGGGACTAGCGTACTAGTCTTGGTGGGATTGGGAGGAGGCTAGCCCAACCGAGGCAGCTTCACTCACATGGGCTCAATTTTTTGAGATTTAATTGAGATTTTGTTCCCCGGAGCCTTTGGGATACATGGCGCGAGCAGTTTGAGCAGTTGTGCTAGGGTTCTATGATCGTATCAGAGTATGTTCTGAAGTTTAGAGAGTTGTCCAGATATGCACCTGCCTTGGTTTACACAATTAGAGATCGAGTCCGTCGATTTATCAAGAGGCTCAACTATGGTATTAGATTCAGCATGGCTCGATAGTTGGAGACTGATACTCCATACCAGCAGGTGGTAGAAATCACATGGAGATTGAAGGGTTTGCAAGGCCAAGAGAACATGACACGGAGGCCAGGAATCCTCGAGATTCTGATGGATATAGTGGTGTCCACCAGAAAGTTATATGTTGTGATATTGATACGCATGTGATGGATTAAGGATTGGGGTCGGAATGCATATGGTGAGATAAGGTGGTCTTGATATGCTTGTTGGTAGTAGAGGAACTACTTGAAGCCACGTGGTGTGATAAGGTGGGCTAAAACACGGGAAGCTATTTCGAAAAAATGATTTTCAAAACTAAATGCAAGGCTCCCGCAGTGATATAAGGAATGATTATGATTTGTTTTGTGATATGAGACTGTGAGGCAGTACCTCGGTAGTGATGCTTGCTAATACCATTCAATTATATCACTTGTGTTTTGGTTGCTTTGTTTCCTTGGCATATTATTCATTGTTTACTTTCGTGATGCCTTAATTGCCTTAATTCAGTGTATCTATTCTTGGTATATTTTCTTCATTTTTTAATTTTTGTTGTTTATCAGTATCACACTATCATATACCTATTCAATTTTCTTATTTATTCTAGTAGGTTGTTGACCTGACCTCATCACTACTCTACCGAGGTTAGCACTTATTGGGTACCGTTGTAGTCTACTCATTCTACACTTTTGCACATCCTTTTATGCAGATCCAGGTAGCCTTACCACCCTAGGCACCGGTGAGTAGAGTTTAGATATGGAGACTTCAAGGTATACCTGCCGGCGTCTGCGGGCCTCGGAGTCACCCTCTACCTAGTTCTATTTCATTTTCCCTCTTTATAGATAATGTTGTATGGGGATATTTAGTATACTGTTGTAGAGCTTGGGACTTGGTATCACCGGATGTTCGGAGTTTTATTCTGTTGAGTTTCAGAGTTCTTTTATGTTAGTTGTAGAGTTATTTGAAAGTTTTTATCATTCTCTCAGTTAAATTCTTCCTGAATGTTAGGATTACCTACTCTTACAGTCTAGGTTCCATCACGACGTCCTACAGAGGAAAATTTGGTCAGTGACAAGTTGGTATCAAAGCCCTAGGTACATAGGTTTTACGTGTCAAAAGCAAGAATAATAGAATCTCACGGATCGGTACAGAAACTTTTGTATTTATCTTCGAGAGGCTATGGAACTGTTAGGAAACTTCACTTATTTGATCCCTTATCATGCGAATTTCTTGACTTTAGATTTCTAAATATATGTCTTTCTATTCTCTCATAGATGGTGAGGACATCCACCGCTGGATCCGACGATCAGATATTGTGCCCCCTGATAGAGCCGCGAGAGGCCGGGGCTGGGGCCGCGGTCAGGGTCCGGGAGAGGACAAGGAGGGGCATGTAGTGTAGCCAGAGCAGCTGCACGAGCTACGACAGAGGAGCCACCGGTAGCTTCACTTGGGAGGTAGGCACTTGTGGCGCTTGTTGCTACCCCTGCACTTCAAGAGACGCTCGCCCAATTCTTGAGCATATTTGGTAATCTATCTCAGGCGGGGTTGATTCCACTTGCAACGGCAACATCTCAGGCTAGGGTGGGAGCGCAAACTCCAGCGGCCCGTACCCCAGAGCAGTGATTCCATGTTGAGCAGGTCCCATAGGTTATACAAGTGCAGCTGGTTGTCCCAGTTCAGGCCGAGGTTAGGGCATCAACTTCTAAGAAGGAGTAGCTCAGGCTCGAGTGGTACAAAAAATACCATCCTCCTTCTTTCAGTGGCCTAGCTACAGAGGACGCACAAGGCTTTCTGGAAAAGTGCCATTGTATTCTCTATAACATGGGTATAGTGAAGACGAGCGGGGGTTCTTTCACTTCTTTCTAGCTATCGGGACTAGCGTACTAGTCTTGGTAGGATTGGGAGGAGGCTAGCCCAACCGAGGCAGCTTCACTCGCATGGGCTGAATTTTTTGAGATTTAATTGAGATTTTGTTCCCCGGAGCCTTTGGGATACATGGCGCGAGCAATTTGAGCAGTTCTTCGAGGGTTCTATGATCGTATCAGAGTATGTTCTGAAGTTTAGTGAGTTGTCCAGATATGCACCTGCCTTGGTTTACACAATTAGAGATCGAGTCCTTCGATTTATCAAGAGGCTCAACTATGGTATTAGATTCAGCATGGCTCGATAGTTGGAGACTGATACTCCATACCAGCAGGTGGTAGAAATCACATGGAGATTGGAGGGTTTGCAAGGCCAGGAGACATGACAGGGAGGCCAAGAGTCCTCGAGATTCTGGTGGATATAGTGGTGTCCACCAGAAAGTTATATGTTGTGATATTGATACGCATGTGTGGATTAAGGATTGGGGTCGAAATGCATGTGGTGAGATAAGGTGGTCATGATATGCTTGTTGGTAGTAGAGGAACTACTTAAAGCCACGTGGTGTGATAAGGTGGGCTAAAACACGGGAAGCTATTTCGAAAAAATGATTTTCAAAACTAAATGCAAGGCTCCCGCGGTGATATAAGGAATGATTATGATTTGTTTTGTGATATGAGACTGTGAGGCAGTACCTCGGTAGTGATGCTTGCTAATACCATTAAATTATATCACTTGTGGTTTGGTTTCTTTGTTTCCTTGGCATATTATTCATTGTTTACTTTCGTGATGCCTTAATTGCCTTAATTCAGTGTATCTATTCTTGGTATATTTTCTTCATTGTTTCATTTTTCTTGTTTATCATTATCACACTATCATATACTTGTTCAATTTTCTTATTTATTCTAGTAGGGTGTTGACCTGACCTCATCACTACTCTACCGAGGTTAGCACTTATTGGGTACCGTTGTAGTCTACTCATTCTACACTTTTGCACATCCTTTTATGCAGATCCAGGTAGCCTTACCAGCTGTCACGCCCCGAACCTAGGAGCGAAACCAGCACCCGGTGCCTCACCTAATCTGGCGTACCATATTGCGACTAAGGGACTCTGAACATATAATGTCATACTTTGGCCATGGGGCCACCTTGCAAGACAATTTGCGAAGCAAAATATAAAAATGAATGAAAACAAGCGCTAACTAAACATCAATATAAAGCTAGGCCGACAAGGCCGTCATAGCTACTACAGCTGACAAACCACCAATTTATACAAACCCAACATACAACACTAACCAACAGGATATGTCTACAAGCCTCTACTGATAGATGTACTGTGATCGGAACAGGGCCCCGACCTACCCATAACATATATACAGATATGGTGCACCCCAAGGTGAGGTACTGGGCCTGATGTAACCTTTCTCCAACAAATCTCTTAACTGCTCCTTCAACTCCTTCAATTTTCCAGGCGCCATTCTATACGGAGGGACGAATATTGGTTGAGTTCCTGGAAGCAAATCGATGCTAAAATCAATCTCTCGCTCTGGAGGAATACCTGGAAGCTCATCTGCAAACACATCTGCATACTCTTTGACTACGGGAATAGACTGAAGTGTAGGTATCTCAACATCTGCATCTCTAACTCGCACAATATGATAAATGTACCCTTTTGCGATCATTTTCCTTGCCTTCAGATAGGAAATAAACCTACCTCTGGGTGTTGGTGTATTACCTACCCATTCAAGGACTGGCTCACCCGAAAAATGAAATCTGACTGCCTTTGCTCGGCAATCAACTGTGGCATAGCAAGCTGCCAACCAGTCCATGCCCATGATAGCATCAAAATCCATCATCTCTAGCTCAACTAGGTCAGCTGAGGTCTGACGACTACAAATTGTCACCGTACAACCTCGGTAAACCCGTCTAGCAATAATCGATTCTCCGACCGGTGTAGATACCGTAAAAGGATCACTTAGTATTTCAGGCACTATACCAAACTTCCTCGCGACAAATGGGGTAATATATGATAAAGTAGATCCTGGGTCTATCAAAGCATAAGCATCGTGAGAGCAAATGGTTAATATACCTGTCACAACGTCTGGTGAAGACTCCTGGTCCTGTCGACCCGCTAAAGCATAGATACGGTTCTGATTACCACTTGAACTGGAACCTCTACCTCTGCCTCGACCTCTACCAGCCGAAGACTGAGACTCGCGCCTTGAAGGATGCACGGACATAGATGATCCTGTTGCTGAACTCGCTGGTTGTGCCATTCCCCCAGAATCTCTATTTGGGCAATCTCGCATCATATGCCTCGGACGCCCACATGTATAACAAGCATCAGAACCTGCTCGGCATTGACCCAAGTGTCCTCTACCACAGATGTCACACCGCGGAGGAAATGACCATGTCTGCACAGAACCTCGTTGTCGCTGCAAACCCGACGCCCGTGAGCTCTCACCTGGTCCTGAGCGGTCATACCTGTAACCCTGTAACTGAGGTGGCGGAGGCCTAGGTGGCCGTCCGAAGTACTGGGTCCTATAACTACCCTGAGATTGCTCCTGAGACCTGGGAAATCTCATCCTTGTACGTTGCCCTTGCTCAGCCCTCTCTGTACACTGCTGCCGACGCCTACCCCTTTCTATATTCTGGGCGAATGCCTGAATCCGGGAGATATCCATACTATCCTGCAATGCAGCGGTGGCACATGCCTCGGTTAACTCTGGGGCTAACCTACTATAAACCTGTGAATCCTGTCCCACATAGTAGCAACAATGGATGGTGCATATCTGGCCAATGAGTCAAAACGGAGACTATACTCTCGAACACTCATATTACCCTGCTTGAGGGATAGAAACTGATCGACTCGAGCCTGTCGGATCTCCCGCGGTAAGTACTGGTCAAGGAAGGCATCTGAAAAATTCTCCCAAATAGCTGGAGGTGCATCACGTCCCCTGGACCTCTCCCATCCCTCGTACCAAAGGATGGCTATATCTCGGAGTCGAAAAGCTGCTAGCTCAACTGCCTCTTTCTCCGTGGCATGCATAACACGAAAGATCCTGTGAAGCTAATCTATGAAATCCTGCGGGTCCTCCCTCTGATCTGTCCCCGTGAACTCTGGGGGACTCAAAGCAATAAACTCTCGGACCCTTGAACTCCCAGACCCCTCAGAAGTTCCTGCACTAGCTGATGCCCTAGCCTGTTGTTGGGTAGCTACCAACTGTGTCAACAAATGCACCGCACTTCTCAAGTCCTGATCTAATGGAAGTGGAGGGGGAACTGGATGTGCGGTTTCCCTAGGAATCTCCGCTGTTGGTGGAGGAGCCGGTAATGGCTGAGTAGGGGTCTCCCCTTGAGCCTCAGACTGGGCCCCATCTACTGGGGGTACCCTGCTGGTCCCCTCACCTACTACTGTATCTCTCCTCTGGCTATCCGTAGTCTTCCTAGTCACCGTCATCTGTGTATGCAAACACCAACAGATAAGTTTAATTCAAATTTCCTATAACTCAGTTCTATAGCACAATTTAGATTTCAAAGAAGGGTAACCAACCCCTAAATGCCCTGTAGTTCCCTGCTTATATAATGTGGTGCACAACACATCTATAAACAAGACCCTACTAGACACGGCTTGTAGACTCCCTAGGACAGAACTGCTCTGATACCAAGTTTGTCACGCCCCGAACCTAGGAGCGAAACCAGCACCCGGTGCCTCACCTAATCTGGCGTACCATATTGCGACTAAGGGACTCTGAACATATAATGTCATACTTTGGCCATAGGGCCACCTTGCAAGACAATTTGCGAAGCAAAATATAAAAATGAATGGAAACTAGCGCTAACTAAACATCAATATAAAGCTAGGCCGACAAGGCCGTCATAGCTACTACAGCTGACAAACCACCAATTTATACAAACCCAACATACAACACTAACCAACAGGATATGTCTACAAGCCTCTACTGATAGATGTACTGTGATCGGAACAGGGCCCCGACCTATCCATAACATATATATAGATATACATAAGATGTACACAAAACTCTAGACCTGACAACTCCGAAAGACGTGGAGCTTACCGATCAGGCGAAACTCGGGAAACACCTACTGAGGAGGTCTACCCATCTGTCTGTCTGAACCTGCACGCATGAAATGCAGCACCCCCAGAAAAGGGACGTCAGAACAAAATAATGTACCGAGTATGTAAGGCAATAAAATAACTGAAAGCTGAAACTGAACTGATAATATGATAACTGAAATTAACTGGGAGTCAAAGATGGTCTGGAGATATACTTACGTGCTGATACGGACTCAACTCTCTCAATACATTAAGTAAAATAAATGTCCGGCCCTATAAGGTTCGGTACGTGTAACTGCTCGGCCGTAGTAGGCTCGCTCATAAGCGCTCGGCCATACTAGGCATCTGTACCTCGGCCATCCTGGGCTCGCTCATAGGCGCTCGGCCACAGTAGGCTCGGTATATATAACTTACCATCTGATCAGAGGTTGCCCAATAGGGGCCTGCCCACCGATTATAGCTCGATGGTGGTGCAAATACTATAATATTGTGTGTGTATATATATATATATATATATATATATATATATATAGACCCTCTGCTCTCTTGACTGAATAAAGACAAAACTAAACTGAATATGAAGTCTCGATAAGGAATAATATTGTAACTTATGAGACTAGAATAATGTGAATAAATTCATGAATACGAACTTCTCTTTATGTCTCATTATTAACACATGTAGCTACGAGATCATGCCAAAATGAAGGAAGGGATTAGCCTTAACATACCTTATCACAATCTTCCCAATCACCAAGTTGAACTCACCTCTTTGCACCTTAATCTACAAGAATGATAATAATACTATCGTTAAGTTACGAGAGGTACAACTATCGCACAACGAACGACAAACTTATTTTGTATTAAAACGGGCAGCATCTCCCCTATAATCCTTATTCCTCCAAATTCAAGATAACACCAACAATACAAGAACAGAACAATAACAACATAAATACATCATTTTCCAGCCCTATATACGCCATCAAACACTACAAAACAGCCCAACACACCCCAATCTCTTCATACTCAAAACGACCACCGTAGTAGTGTCAAACGACCCGGAAATGTTATGACGAATGACCAGCCAACCACCCTACATTTATATGGTGTTTCTACACCCCTTCCTCCTCCAAAACTCCACAAAACATTAGTAAAACACGCAGCCCAACAGCAACACAAAACAGTCCACAAAACAGTCCGCTACAAGTGAATAACTCGAACTCACGGCTTCCGATCACCGTCCCGTGAGTTCTTACAAGTATAGAACGACTTGCCATGAATTTATAGAAGAAAAAATGGATGAAAGAGAGCAGTAAACTCACCTTATTTGTTGGATAACTCAGCTCCTATCTTGGTCCTTCAAACTTTAGGTTTTACCTCTAATTAGAAATTGAAAGGGAGAGAAAATCAATTAGGGTTTGTGGGAATTTTTTGGGAGGATTATTTGCAGAGCTTATGTCTGGTTATTATGCTCTATTTTAATTCTAATATATGAAGAAAATGGGCCTTTAAAAGGCCTCTTTGGACGACCCGAAATGGTCCATTTTTGGGCTTTCATTTAAGCAAGTAGGTGACACACCTACTTGTCACCTAGCAGCTTGCGCAGTATCGCAAAAATACCCATATCTCTCTACTCCGATGTCGTATTTACAAACGGTTTAATGCGTTGGAAAATAGACTCATAGATATTTAATTTGATGGGTGGAACACCCCATAACTTTAAGTATATTGGGAGAAAATTGCAGTTACATTTTACCCAAAGTTTCAGTAAAACTTATGAATGTAACTTGTGATGACTTTCTTCGACTTTTGTTACACAACTCGCTTGACTTAAAAACATAACACACGGATGTCATACGACTTATATAAATCATAACATAATCTCTTTATCAAGTTAATCACCCTAGTCTCACCCCAAAGGTACATGTTATAACATTCCCAACTTGTCGACTTTCGACGAAACATTGTTTTATTCAATTGCTTTAGCTTCTGAACTGTCCAACTCTCTTTGTACTTGTTGTTCATAATCTTCAATATTTGTAACCTCATAGGTAACATGATTAACTTACTTTATATACTTTTAAATATTATCTCATTTTTGGTCCTACATTAGTTTGTTACGACGCATTTTTACGTACAAAGATATAGGGTGTAACACCAGCCTAGGCACCGGTGAGTAGAGTTTAGATATGGAGACTTCAAGGTATACCTGCCGGCATCTGCGGGCCTCGGAGTCACCCTCTACCTAGTTCTATTTCATTTTCCCTTTTTATAGATAATTTTGTATGGGGATATTTAGTATACTGTTGTAGAGCTTGGGACTTGGTATCACCGGATGTTGGGAGTTTTATTCTGTTGAGTTGCAGAGTTCTTTTATGTTAGTTGTTGAGTTATTTGAAAGTTTTTATCATTTTCTCAGTTAAATTCTGCCTGAATGTTAGGCTTACCTACTCTTATAGACTAGGTTCCATCACGACATCCTACAGTGGAAAATTTGGTCAGTGACAAGTTGGTATCAAAGCCCTAGGTACATAGGTTTTATGTGTCAAAAGCAGGAATAGTAGAATCTCACAGATCGGTACAGAAACTTTTGTATTTATCTTCGAGAGGCTATGGAACTGTTAGGAAACTTCACTTATTTGATCCCTTATCATGCGAATTTCTTGACATTAGATTTCTAAATCTATGTCTTTCTATTCTCTCATAGATGGTGAGGACATCCACCGCTGGATCCGACGATCAGATATTGTGCCCCCTGATAGAGCCGCGAGAGGCCGGGGCTGGGGCCGCGGTCAGGGTCCGGGAGAGGACAAGGAGGGGCATGTAGTGTAGCCAGAGCAGCTGCACGAGCTACGACAGAGGAGCCACCGGTAGCTTCAGTTGGGAGGTAAGCACTTGTGGCGCTTGTTGCTACCCCTACACTTCAAGAGACGCTCGCCCAATTCTTGAGCATATTTGGTAATCTAGCTCAGGCGGGGTTGATTCCACTTGCAACGGCAACATCTCAGGCTAGGGTAGGAGCGCAAACTCTAGCGGCCAGTACCCCAGAGCAGTGATTCCATGTTGAGCATGTCCCATAGGTTATACAAGTGCAGCTGGTTGTCCCAGTTCAGGCCGAGGTTAGGGCATCAACTTCTAAGGAGGAGTAGCTCAGGCTCGAGTGGTACAAAAAATACCATCCTCCTTCTTTCAGTGGCCTAGCTACAGAGGACGCACAAGGCTTTCTGGAAAAGTGCCATTGTATTCTCCATAACATGGGTATAGTGGAGCCGAGCGGGGGTTCTTTCACTTCTTTCTAGCTATCGGGACTAGCGTACTAGTCTTGGTGGGATTGGAAGGAGGCTAGCCCAACCGAGGCAACTTCACTCACATGGGCTCAATTTTTTGAGATTTAATTGAGATTTTGTTCCCCGGAGCCTTTGGGATACATGGCGCGAGCAGTTTGAGCAGTTGTGCCAGGGTTCTTTGATCGTATCAGAGTATGTTCTGAAGTTTAGTGAGTTGTCCAGATATGCACCTACCTTGGTTTACACCATTAGAGATCGAGTCCGTCGATTTATCAAGAGGCTCAACTATGGTATTAGATTCAGCATGGCTCGATAGTTGGAGACTGATACTCCATACCAGCAGGTGGTAGAAATCACATGGAGATTGGAGGGTTTGCAAGGCCAGGAGACATGACAGGGAGGCCAAGAGTCCTCGAGATTCTGGTGGATATAGTGGTGTCCAGCAGAAAGTTATATATTGTGATATTGATACGCATGTGGTGGATTAAAGATTGGGGTCGAAATGCATGTGGTGAGATAAGGTGGTCTTGATATGCTTGTTGGTAGTAGAGGAACTACTTTAAGCCACGCGGTGTGATAAGGTGGGCTAAAACACGGGAAGATATTTCGAAAAAATGATTTTCAAAACTAAATGAAAGGCTCCCGCGGTGATATAAGGAATGATTATGATTTGTTTTGTGATATGAGACTGTGAGGCAGTACCTCGGTAGTGATGCTTGCTAATACCATTCAATTATATCACTTGTGTGTTTGTTGCTTTGTTTCCTTGTCATATTATTCATTGTTTACTTTCGTGATGCCTTAATTGCCTTAATTCAGTGTATCTATTCTTGGTATATTTTCTCCATTGTTTCATTTTTGTTGTTTATCATTATCACACTATCATATACCTGTTCAATTTTCTTATTTATTCTAGTAGGGTGTTGACCTGACCTCATCACTACTCTACCGAGGTTAGCCCTTATTGGGTACCGTTGTAGTCTACTCATTCTACACTTTTGCACATCCTTTTATGCAGATCCAGGTAGCCTTACCAGCCTAGGCACCGGTGAGTAGAGTTTAGATATGGAGACTTCAAGGTATACCTGCTGGCGTCTGCGGGCCTCGGAGTCACCCTCTACCTAGTTCTATTTCATTTTCCCTTTTTATAGATAATGTTGTATGGGGATATTTAGTATACTGTTGTAGAGCTTGAGACTTGGTATCACCGGATGTTGGGAGTTTTATTCTGTTGAGTTGCAGAGTTCTTTTATGTTAGTTGTTGAGTTATTTGAAAGTTTTTATCATTTTCTCAGTTAAATTCTGCCTGAATGTTAGGCTTACCTACTCTTAGAGACAAGGTTCCATCACGATATCCTACAGAGGAAAATTTGGTCAGTGACAAGTTGGTATCAAAGCCCTAGGTACATAGGTTTTACGTGTCAAAAGCAGGAATAGTAGAATCTCACGGATCGGTACAGAAACTTTTGTATTTATCTTCGAGAGGCTATGGAACTGTTAGGAAACTTCACTTATTTGATCCCTTATCATGCGAATTTCTTGACTTTAGATATCTAAATCTATGTCTTTCTATTCTCTCATAGATGGTGAGGACATCCACCGCTGGATCTGACGATCTGATATTGTGCCCCCTGATAGAGCGGCGAGAGGCCGGGGCTGGGGCCGCGGTCAAGGTCCGGGAGAGGACAAGGAGGGGCATGTAGTGTAGCCAGAGCAGCTGCACGAGCTATGACAGAGGAGCCACCGGTAGCTTCAGTTGGGAGGTAGGCACTTGTGGCGCTTGTTGCTACCCCTGCACTTCAAGAGAAGCTCGCCCAATTCTTGAGCATATTTGGTAATCTAGCTCAGGCGAGGTTGATTCCACTTGCAAAGGCAACATCTCAGGCTAGGGTAGGAGCTCAAACTCCAGCGGCCCGTACCCCAGAGCAGTGATTCCATGTTGAGCAGGTCCCATAGGTTATACAAGTGCAGCTGGTTGTCCCAATTCAGGCCAAGGTTAGGGCATCAACTTCTAAGGAGGAGTAGCTCAGTCTCGAGTGGTACAAAAAATACCATCCTCCTTCTTTCAGTGGCCTAGCTACAGAGGACGCACAAGGCTTTCTGGAAAAGTGCCACTGTATTCTCCATAACATGGGTATAGTGAAGACGAGCGGGGGTTCTTTCACTTCTTTCTAGCTATCGGGACTAGCATACTAGTCTTGGTGGGATTGGGCGGAGGCTAGCCCAACCGAGGCAGCTTCACTCACATGGGCTCAATTGTTTCAGATTTAATTGAGATTTTGTTCCCCGGTGCCTTTGGGATACATGGCGCGAGCAGTTTGAGCAGTTGTGCCAGTGTTCTATGATCGTATCAGATTATGTTCTGATGTTTAGTGAGTTGTCCAGATATGCACCTGCCTTGGTTTACACAATTAGAGATCGAGTCCGTCGATTTATCAAGAGGCTCAACTATGGTATTAGATTTAGCATGGCTCGATAGTTGGAGACTGATACTCCATACCAGCAGGTGGTAGAAATCACATGGAGATTGGAGGGTTTGCAAGGCCAGGAGACATGACAGGGAGGCCAAGAGTCCTCGAGATTCTGGTGGATATAGTAGTGTCCACCAGAAAGTTATATGTTGTGATATTGATACGCATGTGGTGGATTAAGGATTGGGGTCGAAATGCATGTGGTGAGATAAGGTGGTCTTGATATGCTTGCTGGTAGTAGAGGAACTACTTGAACCCACGTGGTGTGATAAGGTGGGCTAAAACACGGGAAGCTATTTCGAAAAAATGATTTTCAAAACTAAATGCAAGGCTCCCGAGGTGATATAAGGAATGATTATGATTTGTTTTCTCATATGAGACTGTGAGGCAGTACCTCGGTAGTGATGCTTGCTAATACCATTCAATTATATCACTTGTGTGTTTGTTGCTTTGTTTCATTGTCATATTATTCATTGTTTACTTTCGTGATGCCTTAATTGCCTTAATTTAGTGTATCTATTCTTGGTATATTTTCTTCATTGTTTCATTTTTGTTGTTTATCATTATCACACTATCATATACCTGTTCAATTTTCTTATTTATTATAGTAGGGTGTTGACCTGACCTCATCACTACTCTACCGAGGTTAGGCTTGGCACTTACTGGGTACCGTTGTAGTCTACTCATTCTACACTTTTGCACATCCTTTTATGCAGATCCAGGTATCCTTACCAGCCTAGGCACTGGTGAGTAGAGTTTAGATATGGAGACTTCAAGGTATACCTGCCGGCGTCCGCGGGCCTCAGAGTCACCCTCTACCTAGTTCTATTTCATTTTCCCTTTTTATAGATAATGTTGTGTAGGGATATTTAGTATACTGTTGTAAAGCTTGGGACTTGGTATCACCGGATGTTGGGAGTTTTGTTCTGTTGAGTTGCAGAGTTCTTTTATGTTAGTTGTTGAGTTATTTGAAAGTTTTTATCATTTTCTCACTTAAATTCTGCCTGAATATTAGGCTTACCTACTCTTAGAGACTAGGTTCCATCACGACATCCTACAGAGGAAAATTTGGTCAGTGACAAGTTGGTATCAGAGTCCTAGGTACATAGGTTTTACATGTCAAAAGTAGGATTAGTAGAATCTCATGGATCGGTACAGAAACTTTTGTACTTATCTTCGAATGGCTATGGAACATTTAGGAAACTTCACTTATTTGATCCCTTATCATGCGAATTTGTTGACTTTAGATTTCTAAGTCTATGTCTTTCTATTCTCTCACAGATGGTGAGTACATGCACCGGTGGATCCGACGATCAGATACCTGCGCCCCCTGATAGAGCCTTGAGAGGCCGGGGCAGGGGCCGAGGTCTGGGTCCGATAGAGTACAAGGAGGGGCATGTAGTATAGCCAAATCAGCTGCACGGGCTACGACAGAGGAGCCACCGGTAGCTCTATTTGGGAGGTAGGCACTTGCGGCGCTTGTTGCTACCCCTGCACTTCAAGAGACGCTCGCCCAGTTCTTGAGCATATTTGGTAATCTAGCTCAGGCGGGGTTGATTTCACTTGCAACGGCAACATCTCAAGCTAGGGTAGGAGCGCAAACTCCAGCGGCCCGTACCCCAGAGCAGTGATTGCATGTTGAGTAAGTCCCATAGGTTATACAAGTGCAGCTGGTTTTCCTAGTTCAGGCCGAGGTTAGGGCATCAACTTCTAAGGAGGAGTAGCTCAGGCTCGAGTGGTACCAAAAATACCATCCTCCTTCTTTCAGTGGCCTAGCTACAGAGGACGCACAAGGCTTTCTGGAAAAGTGCCACTGTATTCTCCATAACATGGGTATAGTGAAGACGAGCGGGGGTTCTTTCACTTCTTCCTAGCTATCAAGACTAGCGTACTACAATCTTGGTGGGACTGGGAGGAGGCTAGCCCAACCGAGGCAGATTCACTCACATGGGCTAAATGTTTTGAGATTTAATTGAGATTTTGTTCCCCGGAGCGTTTGGGATACATGGCGTGAGTAGTTTGAGCAGTTGTGCCAGGGTTCTATGATCGTATCAGAGTATGTTCTGAAGTTTAGTGAGTTGTCCAGATATGCACCTGCCTTGGTTTACACAATTAGAGATCGAGTCCGTCGATTTATCAAGAGGCTCAACTATGGTATTAGGTTCAGCATGGCTCGATAGTTCGAGACTGATACTCCATACCAGCAGGTGGTAGAAATCACATGGAGATTGGAGGGTTTGCAAGGCCAGGAGACATGACAGGGAGGCCAAGAGTCCTCGAGATTCTGGTGGATATAGTGGTGTCCACCAGAAAGTTATATGTTGTGATATTGATACGCATGTGGTGGATTAAGGATTGGGGTCGAAATGCATATGGTGAGGTAAGGTGGTCTTGATATGCTTGTTGGTAGAAGAGGAACTACTTTAAGCCACGCGGTGTGATAAGGTGGGCTAAAACACGGAAAGCTATTTCGAAAAAATGATTTTCAAAACTAAATGAAAGGCTCCCGCGGTGATATAAGGAATGATTATGATTTGTTTTGTGATATGAGACTGTGAGGCAGTACCTCGGTAGTGATGCTTGCTAATACCATTAAATTATATCACTTGTGTATTTGTTGCTTTGTTTCGTTGTCATATTATCCATTGTTTACTTTCGTGATGCCTTAATTGCCTTAATTTAGTGTATCTATTCTTGGTATAGTTTCTTCATTTTTGTTGTTTATCATTATCACACTATCATATACCTGTTCAATTTTCTTATTTATTCTAGTAGGGTGTTGACCTGACCTCATCACTACTCTACCGAGGTTAGCCCTTATTGGGTACCGTTGTAGTCTACTCATTCTACACTTTTGCACATCCTTTTATGCAGATCCAGGTAGCCTTACCAGGCTAGGCACCGGTGAGTAGAGTTTAGATATGGAGACTTCAAGGTATACTTGCCGGCGTCTGCGGGCCTCGGAGTCACCCTCTACCTAGTTCTATTTCATTTTCCCTTTTTATAGATAATGTTGTATGGGGATATTTAGTATACTGTTGTAGAGCTTGGGACTTGGTATCACCGGATGTTGGGAGTTTTATTCTGTTGAGTTGAAGAGTTCTTTTATGTTAGTTGTTGAGTTATTTGAAAGTTTTTATCATTTTCTCAGTTAAATTCTGCCTGAATGTTAGGCTTACCTACTCTTAGAGACAAGGTTCCATCACGATATCCTACAGAGGAAAATTTGGTCAGTGACAAGTTGGTATCAAAGCCCTAGGTACATAGGTTTTACGTGTCAAAAGCAGGAATAGTAGAATCTCACGGATCGGTACAGAAACTTTTGTATTTATCTTCGAGAGGCTATGGAACTGTTAGGAAACTTCACTTATTTGATCCCTTATCATGCGAATTTCTTGACTTTAGATATCTAAATCTATGTCTTTCTATTCTCTCATAGATGGTGAGGACATCCACCGCTGGATCTGACGATCTGATATTGTGCCCCCTGATAGAGCGGCGAGAGGCCGGGGCTGGGGCCGCGGTCAAGGTCCGGGAGAGGACAAGGAGGGGCATGTAGTGTAGCCAGAGCAGCTGCACGAGCTATGACAGAGGAGCCACCGGTAGCTTCAGTTGGGAGGTAGGCACTTGTGGCGCTTGTTGCTACCCCTGCACTTCAAGAGAAGCTCGCCCAATTCTTTAGCATATTTGGTAATCTAGCTCAGGCGAGGTTGATTCCACTTGCAAAGGCAACATCTCGGGCTAGGGTAGGAGCTCAAACTCCAGCGGCCCGTACCCCAGAGCAGTGATTCCATGTTGAGCAGGTCCCATAGGTTATACAAGTGCAGCTGGTTGTCCCAATTCAGGCCAAGGTTAGGGCATCAACTTCTAAGGAGGAGTAGCTCAGGCTCGAGTGGTACAAAAAATACCATCCTCCTTCTTTCAGTGGCCTAGCTACAGAGGACGCACAAGGCTTTCTGGAAAAGTGCCACTGTATTCTCCATAACATGGGTATAGTGAAGACGAGCGGGGGTTCTTTCACTTCTTTCTAGCTATCGGGACTAGCATACTAGTCTTGGTGGGATTGGGCGGAGGCTAGCCCAACCGAGGCAGCTTCACTCACATGGGCTCAATTGTTTCAGATTTAATTGAGATTTTGTTCCCCGGTGCCTTTGGGATACATGGCGCGAGCAGTTTGAGCAGTTGTGCCAGTGTTCTATGATCGTATCAGAGTATGTTCTGAAGTTTAGTGAGTTGTCCAGATATGCACCTGCCTTGGTTTACACAATTAGAGATCGAGTCCGTCGATTTATCAAGAGACTCAACTATGGTATTAGATTCAGTAAGGCTCGATAGTTGGAGATTGATACTCCATACCAGCAGGTGGTAGAAATCACATGGAGATTGGAGGGTTTGCAAGGCCAGGAGACATGACAGGGAAGCCAAGAGTCCTCGAGATTCTGGTAGATATAGTAGTGTCCACCAGAAAGTTATATGTTGTGATATTGATACGCATGTGGTGGATTATGGATTGGGGTCAAAATGCATGCGGTGAGATAAGGTGGTCTTGATATGCTTGTTGGTAGTAGAGGAACTACTTGAAGCCACGTGGTGTGATAAGGTGGGCTAAAACACAGGAAGCTATTTCGAAAAAATGATTTTCAAAGCTAAATGCAAGGCTCCCGCGGTGATATAAGGAATGATTATGATTTGTTTTGTGATATGAGACTGTGAGGCAGTACCTCGGTAGTGATGCTTGCTAATACCATTCAATTATATCACTTGTGTGTTTGTTGCTTTGTTTCCTTGTCATATTATTCATTGTTTACTTTCGTGATGCCTTAATTGCCTTAATTTAGTGTATCTATTCTTGGTATATTTTCTTCATTATTTCATTTTTGTTGTTTATCATTATCACACTATCATATACCTGTTCAATTTTCTTATTTATTCTAGTAGGGTGTTGACCTGGCCTCATCACTACTCTACCGAGGTTAGCCCTTATTGGGTACCGTTGTAGTCTACTCATTCTAAACTTTTGCACATCCTTTTATGCAGATCCAGGTAGCCTTACCAGCCTAGGCACCAGTGAGTAGAGTTTAGATATGGAGACTTCAAGGTATACTTGCCGGCGTCTGCGGGCCTCGGAGTCACCCTCTACCTAGTTCTATTTCATTTTCCCTTTTTATAGATAATGTTGTATGGGGATATTTAGTATACTGTTGTAGAGCTTGGGACTTGGTATCACCGGATGTTGGGAGTTTTATTCTGTTGAGTTGAAGAGTTCTTTTATGTTAGTTGTTGAGTTATTTGAAAGTTTTTATCATTTTCTCAGTTAAATTCTGCCTGAATGTTAGGCTTACCTACTCTTAGAGACTAGGTTCTATCACGACATCCTGCAGAGGAAAATTTGGTCAGTGACAAGTTGGTATCAAAGCCCTAGGTACATAGGTTTTACGTGTCAAAAGCAGGAATAGTAGAATCTCACGGATCGGTACAGAAACTTTTGTATTTATCTTCGAGAGGCTGTGGAACTGTTAGGAAACTTCACTTATTTGATCCTTTATCATGCGAATTTCTTGACTTTAGATTTCTAAATCTATGTCTTTCTATTCTCTCATAGATTGTGAGGACATCCACCGCTGGATCCGACGATCAGATATTGTGCCCCCTGATAGAGCCGCGAGAGGCCGGGGCTGGGACCGCGGTCAGGGTCCGGGAGAGGACAAGGAGGGGCATGTAGTGTAGCCAGAGCAGCTGCACGAGCTATGACAGAGGAGCCACCGGTAGCTTCAGTTGGGAGGTAGGCACTTGTGGCGCTTGTTGCTACCCCTGCACTTCAAGAGAAGCTCGCCCAATTCTTTAGCATATTTGGTAATCTAGCTCAGGCGAGGTTGATTCCACTTGCAAAGGCAACATCTCAGGCTAGGGTAGGAGCTCAAACTCCAGCGGCCCGTACCCAGAGCAGTGATTCCATGTTGAGCAGGTCCCATAGGTTATACAAGTGCAGCTGGTTGTCCCAATTCAGGCCAAGGTTAGGGCATCAACTTCTAAGGAGGAGTAGCTCAGGCTCGAGTGGTACAAAAAATACCATCCTCCTTCTTTCAGTGGCCTAGCTACAGAGGACGCACAAGGCTTTCTGGAAAAGTGCCACTGTATTCTCCATAACATGGGTATAGTGAAGACGAGCGGGGGTTCTTTCACTTCTTTCTAGCTATCGGGACTAGCATACTAGTCTTGGTGGGATTGGGCGGAGGCTAGCCCAACCGAGGCAGCTTCACTCACATGGGCTCAATTGTTTCAGATTTAATTGAGATTTTGTTCCCCGGTGCCTTTGGGATACATGGCGCGAGCAGTTTGAGCAGTTGTGCCAGTGTTCTATGATCGTATCAGAGTATGTTCTGAAGTTTAGTGAGTTGTCCAGATATGCACATGCCTTGGTTTACACAATTAGAGATCGAGTCCGTCGATTTATCAAGAGACTCAACTATGGTATTAGATTCAGTAAGGCTCGATAGTTGGAGATTGATACTCCATACCAGCAGGTGGTAGAAATCACATGGAGATTGGAGGGTTTGCAAGGCCAGGAGACATGACAGGGAAGCCAAGAGTCCTCGAGATTCTGGTAGATATAGTAGTGTCCACCAGAAAGTTATATGTTGTGATATTGATACGCATGTGGTAGATTATGGATTGGGGTCAAAATGCATGCGGTGAGATAAGGTGGTCTTGATATGCTTGTTGGTAGTAGAGGAACTACTTGAAGCCACGTGGTGTGATAAGGTGGGCTAAAACACAGGAAGCTATTTCGAAAAAATGATTTTCAAAGCTAAATGCAAGGCTCCCGCGGTGATATAAGGAATGATTATGATTTGTTTTGTGATATGAGACTGTGAGGCAGTACCTCGGTAGTGATGCTTGCTAATACCATTCAATTATATCACTTGTGTGTTTGTTGCTTTGTTTCCTTGTCATATTATTCATTGTTTACTTTCGTGATGCCTTAATTGCCTTAATTTAGTGTATCTATTCTTGGTATATTTTCTTCATTATTTCATTTTTGTTGTTTATCATTATCACACTATCATATACCTGTTCAATTTTCTTATTTATTCTAGTAGGGTGTTGACCTGGCCTCATCACTACTCTACCGAGGTTAGCCCTTATTGGGTACCGTTGTAGTCTACTCATTCTAAACTTTTGCACATCCTTTTATGCAGATCCAGGTAGCCTTACCAGCCTAGGCACCAGTGAGTAGAGTTTAGATATGGAGACTTCAAGGTATACTTGCCGGCGTCTGCGGGCCTCGGAGTCACCCTCTACCTAGTTCTATTTCATTTTCCCTTTTTATAGATAATGTTGTATGGGGATATTTAGTATACTGTTGTAGAGCTTGGGACTTGGTATCACCGGATGTTGGGAGTTTTATTCTGTTGAGTTGAAGAGTTCTTTTATGTTAGTTGTTGAGTTATTTGAAAGTTTTTATCATTTTCTCAGTTAAATTCTGCCTGAATGTTAGGCTTACCTACTCTTAGAGACTAGGTTCTATCACGACATCCTGCAGAGGAAAATTTGGTCAGTGACAAGTTGGTATCAAAGCCCTAGGTACATAGGTTTTACGTGTCAAAAGCAGGAATAGTAGAATCTCACGGATCGGTACAGAAACTTTTGTATTTATCTTCGAGAGGCTGTGGAACTGTTAGGAAACTTCACTTATTTGATCCTTTATCATGCGAATTTCTTGACTTTAGATTTCTAAATCTATGTCTTTCTATTCTCTCATAGATTGTGAGGACATCCACCGCTGGATCCGACGATCAGATATTGTGCCCCCTGATAGAGCCGCGAGAGGCCGGGGCTGGGACCGCGGTCAGGGTCCGGGAGAGGACAAGGAGGGGCATGTAGTGTAGCCATAGCAGCTGCACGAGCTACGACAGAGGAGCCACCGGTAGCTTTAGTTGGGAGGTAGGCACTTGTGGTGCTTGTTGCTACCCTTGCACTTCAAGAGACGCTCGCCCAATTCTTGAGCATATTTGGTAATCTAGCTCAGGCGGGGTCGATTCCACTTGCAAAGGCAACATCTCAGGCTAGGGTAGGAGCTCAAACTCCAGCGGCCCATACCCCAGAGCAGTGATTCCATGTTGAGAAAGTCTCATAGGTTATACAAGTGCAGCTGGTTGTCCCAGTTCAGGCCGAGGTTAGGGCATCAACTTCTAAGGAGGAGTAGCTCAGGCTCGAGTGGTAAAAAAAATACGATCCTCCTTCTTTCAGTGGCCTAGCTACAGAGGACGCACAAGGCTTTCTGGAAAAGTGCCACTGCATTCTCCATAACATGGGTATAGTGAAGACGAGCGGGGGTTCTTTCACTTCTTTCTAGCTATCGGGACTAGCATACTAGTCTTGGTGGGATTGGGAGGAGGCTAGCCCAACCGTGGCAGCTTCACTCACATGGGCTCAATTTTTTGAGATTTAATTGAGATTTTGTTCCCCGGTGCCTTTGGGATACATGGCGCGAGCAGTTTGAGCAGTTGTGCCAGGGTTCTATGATCGTATCAGAGTATGTTCTGAAGTTTAGTGAGTTTTCCAGATATACACCTGCCTTGGTTTACACAATTAGAGATCGAGTCCGTCGATTTATCAAGAGGCTCAACTATGGTATTAGATTTAGCAAGGCTCGATAGTTGGAGACTGATACTCCATACCAGCAGGTGGTAGAAATCACATGGAGATTGGAGGATTTGCAAGGCCAGGAGACATGACAGGGAAGCCAAGAGTCCTCGAGATTCTGGTGGATATAGTAGTGTCCACCAGAAAGTTATATGTTGTGATATTGATACGCATGTGGTGGATTATGGATTGGGGTTAAAATGCATGCGGTGAGATAAGGTGGTCTTGATATGCTTGTTGGTAGTAGAGGAACTACTTGAAGCCACGTGGTGTGATAAGGTGGGCTAAAACAGGGGAAGCTATTTCGAAAAAATGATTTTCAAAACTAAATGCAAGGCTCCCGCGGTGATATAAGGAATGATTATGATTTGTTTTGTGATATGAGACTGTGAGGCAGTACCTCGGTAGTGATGCTTGCTAATACCATTCAATTATATCACTTGTGTGTTTGTTGCTTTGTTTCCTTGTCATATTATTCATTGTTTACTTTCGTGATGCCTTAATTGCCTTAATTTAGTGTATCTATTCTTGGTATAGTTTCTTCATTTTTGTTGTTTATCATTATCACACTATCATATACCTGTTCAATTTTCTTATTTATTCTAGTAGGGTGTTGACCTGACCTCATCACTACTCTACCGAGGTTAGCCCTTATTGGGTACCGTTGTAGTCTACTCATTCTACACTTTTGCACATCCTTTTATGCAGATCCAGGTAGCCTTACCAGCCTAGGCACCGGTGAGTAGAGTTTAGATATGGAGACTTCAAGGTATACCTGCCGGCGTCTGCGGGCCTCGGAGTCACCCTCTACCTAGTTCTATTTCATTTTCCCTTTTTATAGATAATGTTGTATGGGGATATTTAGTATACTGTTGTAGAGCTTGAGACTTGGTATCACCAGATGTTGGGAGTTTTATTCTGTTGAGTTGCAGAGTTCTTTTATGTTAGTTGTTGAGTTATTTGAAAGTTTTTATCATTTTCTCAGTTAAATTCTGCCTGAATGTTAGGCTTACCTACTCTTAGAGACAAGGTTCCATCACGATATCCTACAGAGGAAAATTTGGTCAGTGACAAGTTGGTATCAAAGCCCTAGGTACATAGGTTTTACGTGTCAAAAGCAGGAATAGTAGAATCTCACGGATCGGTACAGAAACTTTTGTATTTATCTTCGAGAGGCTATGGAACTGTTAGGAAACTTCACTTATTTGATCCCTTATCATGCGAATTTCTTGACTTTAGATATCTAAATCTATGTCTTTCTATTCTCTCATAGATGGTGAGGACATCCACCGCTGGATCTGACGATCTGATATTGTGCCCCCTGATAGAGCGGCGAGAGGCCGGGGCTGGGGCCGCGGTCAAGGTCCGGGAGAGGACAAGGAGGGGCATGTAGTGTAGCCAGAGCAGCTGCACGAGCTATGACAGAGGAGCCACCGGTAGCTTCAGTTGGGAGGTAGGCACTTGTGGCGCTTGTTGCTACCCCTGCACTTCAAGAGAAGCTCGCCCAATTCTTTAGCATATTTGGTAATCTAGCTCAGGCGAGGTTGATTCCACTTGCAAAGGCAACATCTCAGGCTAGGGTAGGAGCTCAAACTCCAGCGGCCCGTACCCAGAGCAGTGATTCCATGTTGAGCAGGTCCCATAGGTTATACAAGTGCAGCTGGTTGTCCCAATTCAGGCCAAGGTTAGGGCATCAACTTCTAAGGAGGAGTAGCTCAGGCTCGAGTGGTACAAAAAATACCATCCTCCTTCTTTCAGTGGCCTAGCTACAGAGGACGCACAAGGCTTTCTGGAAAAGTGCCACTGTATTCTCCATAACATGGGTATAGTGAAGACGAGCGGGGGTTCTTTCACTTCTTTCTAGCTATCGGGACTAGCATACTAGTCTTGGTGGGATTGGGCGGAGGCTAGCCCAACCGAGGCAGCTTCACTCACATGGGCTCAATTGTTTCAGATTTAATTGAGATTTTGTTCCCCGGTGCCTTTGGGATACATGGCGCGAGCAGTTTGAGCAGTTGTGCCAGTGTTCTATGATCGTATCAGAGTATGTTCTGAAGTTTAGTGAGTTGTCCAGATATGCACCTGCCTTGGTTTACACAATTAGAGATCGAGTCCGTCGATTTATCAAGAGGCTCAACTATGGTATTAGATTCAGCAAGGCTCGATAGTTGGAGACTGATACTCCATACCAGCAGGTGGTAGAAATCACATGGAGATTGGAGGGTTTGCAAGGCCAGGAGACATGACAGGGAAGCTAAGAGTCCTCGAGATTCTGGTAGATATAGTAGTGTCCACCAGAAAGTTATATGTTGTGATATTGATACGCATGTGGTGGATTATGGATTGGGGTCAAAATGCATGCGGTGAGATAAGGTGGTCTTGATATGCTTGTTGGTAGTAGAGGAACTACTTGAAGCCACGTGGTGTGATAAGGTGGGCTAAAACACAGGAAGCTATTTCGAAAAAATGATTTTCAAAGCTAAATGCAAGGCTCCCGCGGTGATATAAGGAATGATTATGATTTGTTTTGTGATATGAGACTGTGAGGCAGTACCTCGGTAGTGATGCTTGCTAATACCATTCAATTATATCACTTGTGTGTTTGTTGCTTTGTTTCCTTGTCATATTATTCATTGTTTACTTTCGTGATGCCTTAATTGCCTTAATTTAGTGTATCTATTCTTGGTATATTTTCTTCATTATTTCATTTTTGTTGTTTATCATTATCACACTATCATATACCTGTTCAATTTTCTTATTTATTCTAGTAGGGTGTTGACCTGGCCTCATCACTACTCTACCGAGGTTAGCCCTTATTGGGTACCGTTGTAGTCTACTCATTCTAAACTTTTGCACATCCTTTTATGCAGATCCAGGTAGCCTTACCAGCCTAGGCACCAGTCAGTAGAGTTTAGATATGGAGACTTCAAGGTATACTTGCCGGCGTCTGCGGGCCTCGGAGTCACCCTCTACCTAGTTCTATTTCATTTTCCCTTTTTATAGATAATGTTGTATGGGGATATTTAGTATACTGTTGTAGAGCTTGGGACTTGGTATCACCGGATGTTGGGAGTTTTATTCTGTTGAGTTGAAGAGTTCTTTTATGTTAGTTGTTGAGTTATTTGAAAGTTTTTATCATTTTCTCAGTTAAATTCTGCCTGAATGTTAGGCTTACCTACTCTTAGAGACTAGGTTCTATCACGACATCCTGCAGAGGAAAATTTGGTCAGTGACAAGTTGGTATCAAAGCCCTAGGTACATAGGTTTTACGTGTCAAAAGCAGGAATAGTAGAATCTCACGGATCGGTACAGAAACTTTTGTATTTATCTTCGAGAGGCTGTGGAACTGTTAGGAAACTTCACTTATTTGATCCTTTATCATGCGAATTTCTTGACTTTAGATTTCTAAATCTATGTCTTTCTATTCTCTCATAGATTGTGAGGACATCCACCTCTGGATCCGACGATCAGATATTGTGCCCCCTGATAGAGCCGCGAGAGGCCGGGGCTGGGGCCGCGGTCAGGGTCCGGGAGAGGACAAGGAGGGGCATGTAGTGTAGCCATAGCAGCTGCACGAGCTACGACAGAGGAGCCACCGGTAGCTTTAGTTGGGAGGTAGGCACTTGTGGTGCTTGTTGCTACCCTTGCACTTCAAGAGACGCTCGCCCAATTCTTGAGCATATTTGGTAATCTAGCTCAGGCGGGGTTGATTCCACTTGCAAAGGCAACATCTCAGGCTAGGGTAGGAGCTCAAACTCCAGCGGCCCGTACCCCAGAGCAGTGATTCCATGTTGAGCAAGTCCCATAGGTTATACAAGTGCAGCTGGTTGTCCCACTTCAGGCCGAGGTTAGGGCATCAACTTCTAAGGAGGAGTAGCTCAGGCTCGAGTGGTAAAAAAAATACGATCCTCCTTCTTTCAGTGGCCTAGTTACAGAGGACGCACAAGGCTTTCTGGAAAAGTGCCACTGCATTCTCCATAACATGGGTATAGTGAAGACGAGCGGGGGTTCGTTCACTTCTTTCTAGCTATCGGGACTAGCATACTAGTCTTGGCGGGATTGGGAGGAGGCTAGCCCAACCGTGGCAGCTTCACTCACATGGGCTCAATTTTTTTAGATTTAATTGAGATTTAGTTCCCCGGTGCCTTTGGGATACATGGCGCGAGCAGTTTGAGCAGTTGTGCCAGGGTTCTATGATCGTATCAGAGTATGTTCTGAAGTTTAGTGAGTTTTCCAGATATACACCTGCCTTGGTTTACACAATTAGAGATCGAGTCCGTCGATTTATCAAGAGGCTCAACTATGGTATTAGATTTAGCAAGGCTCGATAGTTGGAGACTGATACTCCATACCAGCAGGTGGTAGAAATCACATGGAGATTGGAGGATTTGCAAGGCCAGGAGACATGACAGGGAAGCCAAGAGTCCTCGAGATTCTGGTGGATATAGTAGTGTCCACCAGAAAGTTATATGTTGTGATATTGATACGCATGTGGTGGATTATGGATTGGGGTTAAAATGCATGCGGTGAGATAAGGTGGTCTTGATATGCTTGTTGGTAGTAGAGGAACTACTTGAAGCCACGTGGTGTGATAAGGTGGGCTAAAACAGGGGAAGCTATTTCGAAAAAATGATTTTCAAAACTAAATGCAAGGCTCCCGCGGTGATATAAGGAATGATTATGATTTGTTTTGTGATATGAGACTGTGAGGCAGTACCTCGGTAGTGATGCTTGCTAATACCATTCAATTATATCACTTGTGTGTTTGTTGCTTTGTTTCCTTGTCATATTATTCATTGTTTACTTTCGTGATGCCTTAATTGCCTTAATTTAGTGTATCTATTCTTGGTATAGTTTCTTCATTTTTGTTGTTTATCATTATCACACTATCATATACCTGTTCAATTTTCTTATTTATTCTAGTAGGGTGTTGACCTGACCTCATCACTACTCTACCGAGGTTAGCCCTTATTGGGTACCGTTGTAGTCTACTCATTCTACACTTTTGCACATCCTTTTATGCAGATCCAGGTAGCCTTACCAGCCTAGGCACCGGTGAGTAGAGTTTAGATATGGAGACTTCAAGGTATACCTGCCGGCGTTTGCGGGCCTCGGAGTCACCCTCTACCTAGTTCTATTTCATTTTCCCTTTTTATAGATAATGTTGTATGGGGATATTTAGTATACTGTTGTAGAGCTTGAGACTTGGTATCACCAGATGTTGGGAGTTTTATTCTGTTGAGTTGCAGAGTTCTTTTATGTTAGTTGTTGAGTTATTTGAAAGTTTTTATCATTTTCTCAGTTAAATTCTGCCTGAATGTTAGGCTTACCTACTCTTAGAGACAAGGTTCCATCACGATATCCTACAGAGGAAAATTTGGTCAGTGACAAGTTGGTATCAAAGCCCTAGGTACATAGGTTTTACGTGTCAAAAGCAGGAATAGTAGAATCTCACGGATCGGTACAGAAACTTTTGTATTTATCTTTGAGAGGCTATGGAACTGTTAGGAAACTTCACTTATTTGATCCCTTATCATGCGAATTTCTTGACTTTAGATTTCTAAATCAATGTCTTTCTATTCTCTCATAGATGGTGAGGACATCCACCGCTGGATCTGACGATCAGATATTGTGCCCCCTGATAGAGCCGCGAGAGGCCGGGGCTGGGGCCGCGGTCAGGGTCCGGGAGAGGACAAGGAGGGGCATGTAGTGTAGCCATAGCAGCTGCACGAGCTATGACAGAGGAGCCACCGGTAGCTTCAGTTGGGAGGTAGGCACTTATGGTGCTTGTTGCTACCCTTGCACTTCAAGAGACGCTCGCCCAATTCTTGAGCATATTTGGTAATCTAGCTCAGGCGGCGTTGATTCCACTTGCAACGGCAACATCTCAGGCTAGGGTAGGATCGCAAACTCCAGCGGCCCGTACCCCAGAGCAGTGATTCCATGTTGAGCAGGTCCCATAAGTTATACAAGTGCAGTTGGTTGTCCTAGTTCAGGCCGAGGTTAGGGCATCAACTTCTAAGGAGGAGTAGCTCAGGCTCGAGTGGTACAAAAAATACCATCCTCCTTCTTTCAGTGGCCTAGCTACAGAGGACGCATAAGGCTTTCTGGAAAAGTGCCACTGTATTCTCCATAACATGGGTATAGTGAAGACGAGCGGGGGTTCTTTCACTTCTTTCTAGCTATCGGGACTAGCATACTAGTCTTGGCGGGCTTGGGAGGAGGCTAGCCCAACCGAGGCAGCTTCACTCACATGGGCTCAATTTTTAGAGATGTTATTGAGATTTTGTTCCCCGAAGCCTTTGGGATACATGGCGCGAGCAGTTTGAGCAGTTGTGCCAGGGTTCTATGATCGTATCAGAGTATGTTCTGAAGTTTAGTGAGTTGTCCAGATATGCACCTGCCTTGGTTTACACAATTAGAGATCGAGTCCATCGATTTATCAAGAGGCTCAACTATGGTATTAGATTCAGCATGGCTCGATAGTTGGAGACTGATACTCCATACCAGCAGGTGGTAGAAATCACATGGAGATTGGAGGGTTTGCAAGGCCAGGAGACATGACAGGGAGGCCAAGAGTCCTCGAGATTCTGGTGGATATAGTGGTGTCCCCCAGAAATTTATATGTTGTGATATTGATACGCATGTGGTGGATTAAGGATTAGGGTCGAAATGTATATGGTGAGATAAGGTGGTCTTGATATGTTTGTTGGTAGTAGAGGAACTTCTTTAAGCCACGCGGTGTGATAAGGTGGGCTAAAACACGGGAAGCTATTTCGAAAAAATGATTCTCAAAACAAAATGCAAGGCTCCCGCGGTGATATAAGGAATGATTATGATTTGTTTTGTGATATGAGACTGTGAGGCAGTACCTCGGTAGTGATGCTTGCTAATACCGTTCAATTATATCACTTGCGTGTTTATTGCTTTGTTTCCTTGTCATATTATTCATTATTTAGTTTCGTGATGCCTTAATTGCCTTAATTCAGTGTATCTATTCTTGGTATATTTTCTTCATTGTTTCATTTTTGTTGTTTATCATTATCACACTATCATATACCTGTTCAATTTTCTTATTTATTCTAGTAGGGTGCTGACCTGACCTCATCACTACTCTACCGAGGTTAGCACTTATTGGGTACAGTTGTAGTCTACTCATTCTACACTTTTGCACATCCTTTTATGCAGATCCAGGTAGCCTTGCCAGCCTAGGCACCGGTGAGTAGAGTTTAGATATGGAGACTTCAAGGTATACCTGCCGGCGTCTGCGGGCCTCGGAGTCACCCTCTACCTAGTTCTATTTCATTTTCCCTTTTTATAGATAATGTTGTATGGGGATATTTAGTATACTGTTGTAGAGCTTGGGACTTGGTATCACCCGATGTTGGGAGTTTTATTCTGTTGAGTTGCAGAGTTCTTTTATGTTAGTTGTTGAGTTATTTGAAAGTTTTTATCATTTTCTCAGTTAAATTCTGCCTGAATGTTAGGCTTACCTACTCGTAGAGACTAGGTTCCATCACGACATCCTACAGAGGAGACTTTGGTCAGTGACAAGTTGGTATCAGAGTCCTAGGTACATAGGTTTTACGTGTCAAAAGCAGGAATAGTAGAATCTCACGGATCGGTACAGAAACTTTTGTATTTATCTTCGAGAGGCTATGGAACTGTTAGGAAACTTCACTTATTTGATCCCTTATCATGCGAATTTCTTGTCATTAGATTTCTAAATCTATGTCTTTCTATTCTCTCATAGATGGTGAGGACATCCACCACTGGATCCGACGATCAGATATTGTGCCCCCTGATAGAGCCGCGAGAGGCCGGGGCTGGGGCCGCGGTCAGGGTCCGGGAGAGGACAAGGAGGGGCATGTAGTATAGCCAGAGCAGCTGCTCGAGCTACGACAGAGGAGCCACCGGTAGCTTCAGTTGGGAGGTAGGCACTTGTGGTGCTTGTTGCTACCCCTGCACTTCCAGAGACGCTCGCTCAATTCTTGAGCATATTTGGTAATCTAGCTCAGGCGGGGTTGATTCCACTTGCAACGGCAACATCTCAGGCTAGGGTAGGAGCGCAAACTCCAGCGGCCCGTACCCCAGAGCAGTGATTCCATGTTGAGCAGGTCCCATAGGATATACAAGTGCAGCTGGTTGTCCTAGTTCAGGCCGAGGTTAGGGCATCAACTTCTAAGGAGGAGTAGCTCAGGCTCGAGTGGTACAAAAAATACCATCCTCCTTCTTTCAGTGGCCTAGCTACAGAGGACGCATAAGGCTTTCTGGAAAAGTGCCACTGTATTCTCCATAACATGGGTATAGTGAAGACGAGCGGGGGTTCTTTCACTTCTTTCTAGCTATCGGGACTAGCATACTAGTCTTGGCGGGCTTGGGAGGAGGCTAGCCCAACCGAGGCAGCTTCACTCACATGGGCTCAATTTTTAGAGATGTTATTGAGATTTTGTTCCCCGAAGCCTTTGGGATAATGGCGCGAGCAGTTTGAGCAGTTGTGCGAGGGTTCTATGATCGTATCAGAGTATGTTCTGAAGTTTAGTGAGTTGTCCAGATATGCATCTGCCTTGGTTTACACAATTAGAGATCGAGTCCGTCGATTTATCAAGAGGCTCAACTATGGTATTAGATTCAGCATGGCTCGATAGTTGGAGACTGATACTCCATACCAGCAGGTGGTAGAAATCACATGGAGATTGGAGGGTTTGCAAGGCCATGAGACATGACAGGGAGGCCAAGAGTCCTCGAGATGCTGGTGGATATAGTGGTGTCCACCAGAAAGTTATATGTTGTGATATTGATACGCATGTGGTGGATTAAGGATTGGGGTCGAAATGCATGTGGTGAGATAAGGTGGTCTTGATATGCTTGTTGGTAGTAGAGGAACTTCTTTAAGCCACGCGGTGTGATAAGGTGGGCTAAAACACGGGAAGCTATTTCGAAAAAATGATTTTCAAAACTAAATGCAAGGCTCCCGTGGTGATATAAGGAATGATAATGATTTGTTTTGTGATATGAGACTGTGAGGCAGTACCTCGGTAGTGATGCTTGCTAATACCATTGAATTATATCACTTGTGTGTTTGTTGCTTTGTTTCCTTGTCATATTATTCATTGTTTACTTTCGTGATGCCTTAATTGCCTTAATTCAGTGTATCTATTCTTGGTATATTTTCTTCATTGTTTCATTTTGGTTGTTTATCATTATCACACTATCATATACATGTTCAATTTTCTTATTTATTCTAGTAGGGTGTTGACCTGACCTCATCACTACTCTACCGAGGTTAGCACTTATTGGGTACCGTTGTAGTCTACTCATTCTACACTTTTGCACATCCTTTTATGCAGATCCAGGTAGCCTTACCAGCCTAGGAACCGGTGAGTAGAGTTTAGATATGGAGACTTCAAGGTATACCTGCCGGCGTCTGTGGGCCTCGGAGTCACCCTCTACCTAGTTCTATTTCATTTTCCCTTTTTATAGATAATGTTGTATAGGGATATTTAGTATACTGTTGTAGAGCTTGGGACTTGGTATCACCCGATGTTGGGAGTTTTATTCTGTTGAGTTGTAGAGTTCTTTTATGTTAGTTGTTAAGTTATTTGAAAGTTTTTATCATTTTCTCAGTTAAATTCTGCCTGAATGTTAGGCTTACTTACTCTTAGAGACTAGGTTCTATCACTACATCCTACAGAGGAAAATTTGGCCAGTGACAAGTTGGTATCAAAGTCCTAGGTACATAGGTTTTACGTGTCAAAAGCAGGAATAGTAGAATCTCACGGATCGGTACAGAAACTTTTTTATTTATCTTCGAGAGGCTATGGAACTGTTAGGAAACTTCACTTATTTGATCCCTTATCATGCGAATTTCTTGACTTTAGATTTCTAAATCTATGTCTTTCTATTCTCTCATAGATGGTGAGGACATCCACCGCTGGATCCGACGATCAGATATTGTGCCTCCTGATAGAGCCGCGAGAGGCCAGGGCTGGGGCCGCAGTCAGGGTCCGGGAGAGGACAAGGAGGGGCATGTAGTGTAGCTAGAGCAGCTGCACGAGCTACGACAGAGGAGCCACCGGTAGCTTTAGTTGGGAGGTAGGCACTTGTGGTGCTTGTTGCTACCCCTGCACTTCAAGAGACGCTCGCCCAATTCTTGAGTATATTTGGTAATTTAGCTCAGGCGGGGTTGATTCCACTTGCAACGGCAACATCTCAGGCTAGGGTAGGAGCGCAAACTCCAGCGGCCCGTACCCCAGAGCAGTGATTCCATGTTGAGCAGGTCCCATAGGTTATACAAGTGCAGCTGGTTGTCCTAGTTCAGGCCGAGGTTAGGGCATCAACTTCTAAGGAGGAGTAGCTCAGGCTCGAGTGGTACAAAAATACCATCCTCCTTCTTTCAGTGGCCTAGCTACAGAGGACGCATAAGGCTTTCTGGAAAAGTGCCACTGTATTCTCCATAACATGGGTATAGTGAAGACGAGCGGGGGTTCTTTCACTTCTTTCTAGCTATCGGGACTAGCATACTAGTCTTGGCGGGCTTGGGAGAAGGCTAGCCCAACCGAGGCAGCATCACTCACATGGGCTCAATTTTTGGAGATGTCATTGAGATTTTGTTCCCCGAAGCCTTTGGGATACATGGCGTGAGCAGTTTGAGCAGTTGTGCCAGGGTTCTATGATCGTATCATAGTATGTTCTGAAGTTTAGTGAGTTGTCCAAATATGCACCTGCCTTGGTTTACACAATTAAAGATCGAGTCCGTCGATTTATCTAGAGGCTCAACTATGGTATTATATTCTGCATGGCTCGATAGTTGGAGAGTGATACTCCATACCAGCAGGTGGTAGAAATCACATGGAGATTGGAGGGTTTGCAAGGCCAGGAGACATGACAGGGAGGCCAAGAGTCCTCGAGATTCTGGTGGATATAGTGGTGTCCACCAGAAAGTTATATGTTGTGATATTGATACGCATGTGGTGGATTAAGGATTGGGGTCGAAATGCATGTGGTGAGATAAGGTGGTCTTGATATGCTTGTTGGTAGTAGAGGAACTTCTTTAAGCCACGCGGTGTGATAAGGTGGGCTAAAACACGGGAAGCTATTTCGAAAAAATGATTTTCAAAACTAAATGCAAGGCTCCCGCGGTGATATAAGGAATGATTATGATTTGTTTTGTGATATGAGACTGTGAGGCAGTACCTCGGAAGTGATGCTTGCTAATACCATTCAATTATATCACTTGTGTGTTTGTTGCTTTGTTTCCTTGTCATATTATTCATTGTTTACTTTCGTGATGCCTTAATTGCCTTAATTCAGTGTATCTATTCTTGGTATATTTTCTTCATTGTTTCATTTTGGTTGTTTATCATTATCACACTATCATATACATGTTCAATTTTCTTATTTATTCTAGTAGGGTGTTGACCTGACCTCATCACTACTCTACCGAGGTTAGCACTTATTGGGTACCGTTGTAGTCTACTCATTCTACACTTTTGCACATTCTTTTATGCAGATCCAGGTAGCCTTACCAGCCTAGGAACCGGTGAGTAGAGTTTAGATATGGAGACTTCAAGGTATACCTGCCGGCGTCTGTGGGCCTCGGAGTCACCCTCTACCTAGTTCTATTTCATTTTCCCTTTTTATAGATAATGTTGTATGGGGATATTTAGTATACTGTTGTAGAGCTTGGGACTTGGTATCACCCGATGTTGGGAGTTTTATTCTGTTGAGTTGTAGAGTTCTTTTATGTTAGTTGTTGAGTTATTTGAAAGTTTTTATCATTTTCTCAGTTAAATTCTGCCTGAATGTTAGGCTTACCTACTCTTAGAGACTAGGTTCCATCACTACATCCTACAGAGGAAAATTTGGTCAGTGACAAGTTGGTATCAAAGCCCTAGGTACATAGGTTTTACGTGTCAATAGCAGGAATAGTAGAATCTCACGGATCGGTACAGAAACTTTTGTATTTATCTTCGAGAGGCTATGGAACTGTTAGGAAACTTCACTTATTTGATCCCTTATCATGCGAATTTCTTGACTTTTGATTTCTAAATCTATGTCTTTCTATTCTCTCATAGATGGTGAGGACATCCACCGCTGGATCCGACGATCAGATATTGTGCCCCCTGATAGAGCCGCGAGAGGCCGGGGCTGGGGCCGCGGTCAGGGTCCGGGAGAGGACAAGGAGGGGCATGTAGTGTAGCCAGAGCAGCTGCACAAGCTACGACAGAGGAGCCACCGGTAGCTTCAGTTGGGAGGTAGGCACTTGTGGTGCTTGTTGCTACCCCTGCACTTCAAGAGATGCTCGCCCAATTCTTGAGCATATTTGGTAATCTAGCTCAGGCGGGGTTGATTCCACTTGCAACGGCAACATCTCAGGCTAGGGTAGGAGCGCAAACTCCAGCGGCCCGTACCCCAGAGCAGTGATTCCATGTTGAGCAGGTCCCATAAGTTATACAAGTGCAGTTGGTTGTCCTAGTTCAGGCCGAGGTTAGGACATCAACTTCTAAGGAGGAGTAGCTCAGGCTCGAGTGGTACAAAAAATACCATCCTTCTTCTTTCAGTGGCCTAGCTACAGAGGACGCATAAGGCTTTCTGGAAAAGTGCCACTGTATTCTCCATAACATACGTATAGTGAAGACGAGCGGGGGTTCTTTCACTTCTTTCTAGCTATCGGGACTAGCATACTAGTCTTGGCGGGCTTGGGAGGAGGCTAGCCTAACCGAGGCAGCTTCACTCACATGGGCTCAATTTTTAGAGATGTTATTGAGATTTTGTTCCCCGAAGCCTTTGGGATACATGGCGCGAGCAGTTTGAGAAGTTGTGCCAGGGTTCTATGATCGTATCAGAGTATGTTCTGAAGTTTAGTGAGTTGTCCAGATATGCACCTGCCTTGGTTTACACAATTAGAGATCGAGTCCGTCAATTTATCAAGAGGCTCAACTATGGTATTAGATTCAGCATGGCTTGATAGTTGGAGACTGATACTCCATACCAGCAGGTGGTAGAAATCACATGGAGATTGGAGGGTTTGCATGGCCAGGTGACATGACAGGTAGGCCAAGAGTCATTGAGATTCTGGTGGATATAGTGGTGTCCACCAGAAAGTTATATGTTGTGATATTGATACGCATGTGGTGGATTAAGGATTGGGGTCGAAATGCATGTGGTGAGATAAGGTGGTCTTGATATGCTTGTTGGTAGTAGAGGAACTTCTTTAAGCCACGCGGTGTGATAAGGTGAGCTAAAACACGGGAAGCTACTTCGAAAAAATGATTTTCAAAACTAAATGCAAGGCTCCCGCGGTGATATACGGAATGATTATGATTTGTTTTGTGATATGAGACTGTGAGGAAGTACCTTGGTAGTGATGCTTGCTAATACCATTCAATTATATCACTTGTGTGTTTGTTGCTTTGTTTCCTTGTCATATTATTCATTGTTTACTTTCGTGATGCCTTAATTGCCTTAATTCACTGTATCTATTCTTGGTATATTTTCTTCATTGTTTCATTTTTGTTGTTTATCATTATCACGCTATCATATACCTGTTCAATTTTCTTATTTATTCTAGTAGGGTGTTGACCTGACCTCATCACTACTCTACCGAGGTTAGCACTTATTGGGTACCGTTGTAGTCTACTCATTCTACACTTTTGCACATCCTTTTATGCAGATCCAGGTAGCCTTACCAGCCTAGGCACCAGTGAGTAGAGTTTAGATATGGAGACTTCAAGGTATACCTGCCGGCGTCTGTGGGCCCTCGGAGTCACCCTCTACCTAGTTCTGTTTCATTTTTCCCTTTTATAGATAATGTTGTATGGGGATATTTAGTATACTGTTGTAGAGCTTGGGACTTGGTATCACCCGATGCTGGGAGTTTTATTCTGTTGAGTAGTAGAGTTGTTTTATGTTAGTTGTTGAGTTATTTGAAAGTTTTTATGATTTTCTCAGTTAAATTCTGCCTGAATGTTAGGCTTACCTACTCTTAGAGACTAGGTTCCATCACGACATCCTACAGAGGAAAATTTGGTCAGTGCCAAGTTGGTTTCAAAGCCCTAGGTACATACGTTTTACGTGTGAAAAGCAGGAATAGTAGAATCTCACGGATCGGTACAGAAACTTTTGTATTTATCTTCGAGAGGCTATGGAACTGTTAGGAAACTTCACTTATTTGATCCCTCATCATGCGAATTTCTTGACTTTAGATTTCTAAATCTATGTCTTTCTATTCTCTCATAGATGGTGAGGACATCCACCGCTTGATCCGACTATCAGATATTGTGCCCCCTGATAGAGCCGCGAGAGGCCGGGGCTGGGGCCGCGGTCAGGGTCCGGGAGAGGACAAGGAGGGGCATGTAGTGTAGCCAGAGCAGCTGCACGAGCTACGACAGAGGAGCCACCGGTAGCTTCAGTTGGGAGGTAGGCACTTGTGGTGTTTGTTGCTACCCCTGCACTTCAAGAGATGCTCGCCCAATTCTTGAGCATATTTGGTAATCTAGCTCAGGCGGGGTTGATTCCACTTGCAACGGCAACATCTCAGGCTAGGGTAGGAGCACAAACTCCAGCGGCCCGTACCCCAGAGCAGTGATTCCATGTTGAGCAGGTCCCATAAGTTATACAAGTGCAGTTGGTTGTCCTAGTTCAGGCCGAGGTTAGGACATCAACTTCTAAGGAGGAGTAGCTCAGGCTCGAGTGGTACAAAAAATACCATCCTCCTTCTTTCAGTGGCCTAGCTACAGAGGACGCATAAGGCTTTCTGGAAAAGTGCCACTATATTCTCCATAACATACGTATAGTGAAGACGAGCAGGGGTTCTTTCACTTCTTTCTAGCTATCGGGACTAGCATACTAGTCTTGGCGGGCTTGGGAGGAGGCTAGCCCAACCGAGGCAGCTTCACTCACATGGGCTCAATTTTTAGAGGTGTTATTGAGATTTTGTTCCCCGAAGCCTTTGGGATACATGGCGCGAGCAGTTTGAGAAGT
Organism: Nicotiana tabacum; assembly: GCF_000715075.1. Lineage (NCBI taxonomy): Eukaryota > Viridiplantae > Streptophyta > Magnoliopsida > Solanales > Solanaceae > Nicotiana > Nicotiana tabacum. The sequence goes on along the minus strand of NW_027438462.1, from coordinate 51,235 downwards.
TGTGTCAGGGTTCTATGATCGTATCAGAGTATGTTCTGAAGTTTAGTGAGTTGTCCAGATATGCACCTGCCTTGGTTTACACAATTAGAGATCGAGTCTGTCGATTTATCAAGAGGCTCAACTATGGTATTAGATTCAGCATGGCTTGATAGTTGGAGACTGATACTCTATACCAGCAGGTGGTAGAAATCACATGGAGATTTGAGGGTTTGCAAGGCCAGGAGACATGACAGGGAGGCCAAGAGTCATTGAGATTCTTGTGGATATAGTGGTGTTCACCAGAAAGTTATATGTTGTGATATTGATACGCATGTGGTGGATTAAGGATTGGGGTCGAAATGCATGTGATGAGATAAGGTGGTCTTGATATGCTTGTTGGTAGTAGAGGAACTTCTTTAAGCCACGCGGCGTGATATGGTGGGCTAAAACACGGGAAGCTACTTCGAAAAAATGATTTTCAAAACTAAATGCAAGGCTCCCGCGGTGATATAAGGAATGATTATGATTTGTTTTGTGATATGAGACTGTGAGGAAGTACCTCGGCAGTGATGCTTGCTAATACCATTCAATTATATCACTTGTGTGTTTGTTGCTTTGTTTCCTTGTCATATTATTCATTGTTTACTTTCGTGATGCCTTAATTGCCTTAATTCACTGTATCTATTCTTGGTATATTTTCTTCATTGTTTCATTTTTGTTGTTTATCATTATCACGCTATCATATACCTGTTCAATTTTCTTATTTATTCTAGTAGGGTGTTGACCTGACCTCATCACTACTCTACCGAGGTTAGCACTTATTGGGTACCGTTGTAGTCTACCCATTCTACACTTTTGCACATCCTTTTATACAGATCCAGGTAGCCTTACCAGCCTAGGCACCGGTGAGTAAAGTTTAGATATGGGGACTTCAAGGTATACCTGCCGGCGTCTGTGGGCCCTCGGAGTCACCCTCTACCTAGTTCTATTTCATTTTCCCCTTTTATAGATAATGTTGTATGGGGATATTTGGTATACTGTTGTAGAGCTTGGGACTTGGTATCACCCGATGTTGGGAGTTTTATTCTGTTGAGTTGTAGAGTTCTTTTATGTTAGTTGTTGAGTTATTTGAAAGTTTTTATCATTTTCTCAGTTATATTCTGCCTGAATGTTAGGCTTACCTACTCTTAGAGACTAGGTTCCATCACGACATCCTACAGAGGAAAATTTGGGAGGTAGGCACTTGTGGTGCTTGTTGCTACCCCTGCACTTCAAGAGACGCTCGCCCAATTCTTGAGCATATTTGGTAATCTAGCTCAGGCGGGGTAGATTCCACTTGCAACGGCAACATCTCAGGCTAGGGTAGGAGCACAAACTCCAGCGGCCCGTACCCCAGAGCAGTGATTCCATGTTGAGCAGGTCCCATAAGTTATACAAGTACAGCTGGTTGTCCTAGTTCAGGCCGAGGTTAGGGCATCAACTTCTAAGGAGGAGTAGCTCAGGCTCGAGTGGTACAAAAAATACCATCCTCCTTCTTTCAGTGGCCTAGCTACAGAGGACAAATAAGGCTTTCTGGAAAAGTGCCACTGTATTCTCCATAACATGGGTATAGTGAAGACGAGCGGGGGTTCTTTCACTTCTTTCTAGCTATCGGGACTAGGATACTAGTCTTGGCGGGCTTGGGAGGAGGCTAGCCCAACGGAGGCAGCTTCACTCACATGGGCTCAATTTTTAGAGATGTTATTAAGGTTTTGTTCCCCGAAGCCTTTGGGATACATGGCGCGAGCAGTTTGAGCAGTTGTACCAGGGTTCTATGATCGTATCAGAGTATGTTCTGAAGTTTAGTGAGTTGTCCAGATATGCACCTGCCTTGGTTTACACAATTAGAGATCGAGTCCGTCGATTTATCAAGAGGCTCAACTATGGTATTAGATTCAGCATGGCTCGATAGTTGGAGACTGATACTCCATACCAGCAGGTGGTAGAAATCACATGGAGATTGGAGGGTTTGCAAGGCCAGGAGACATGACAGGGAGGCCAAGAGTCCTCGAGATTCTGGTGGATATAGTGGTGTCCACCAGAAAGTTATATGTTGTGATATTGATACACATGTGGTGGATTAAGAATTGGGGTCGAAATGCATGTGGTGAGATAAGGTGGTCTTGATATGCTTGTTGGTAGTAGAGGAACTTCTTTAAGCCACGCGGTGTGATAAGGTGGGCTAAAACGCGGGAAGCTATTTCGAAAAAATGATTTTCAAAACTAAATGCAAGGCTCCCGCGGTGATATAAGGAATGATTATGATTTGTTTTGTGATATGAGACTGTGAGGAAGTACCTCGGCAGTGATGCTTGCTAATACCATTCAATTATATCACTTGTGTGTTTGTTGCTTTGTTTCCTTGTCATATTATTCATTGTTTACTTTCGTGATGCCTTAATTGCCTTAATTCACTGTATCTATTCTTGGTATATTTTCTTCATTGTTTCATTTTTGTTGTTTATCATTATCACGCTATCATATACCTGTTCAATTTTCTTATTTATTCTAGTAGGGTGTTGACCTGACCTCATCACTACTCTACCGAGGTTAGCACTTATTGGGTACCGTTGTAGTCTACCCATTCTACACTTTTGCACATCCTTTTATACAGATCCAGGTAGCCTTACCAGCCTAGGCACCGGTGAGTAAAGTTTAGATATGGGGACTTCAAGGTATACCTGCCGGCGTCTGTGGGCCCTCGGAGTCACCCTCTACCTAGTTCTATTTCATTTTCCCCTTTTATAGATAATGTTGTATGGGGATATTTAGTATACTGTTGTAGAGCTTGGGACTTGGTATCACCCGATGTTGGGAGTTTTATTCTGTTGAGTTGTAGAGTTCTTTTATGTTAGTTGTTGAGTTATTTGAAAGTTTTTATCATTTTCTCAGTTATATTCTGCCTGAATGTTAGGCTTACCTACTCTTAGAGACTAGGTTCCATCACGACATCCTACAGAGGAAAATTTGGTCAGTGACAAGTTGGTATCAAAGCCCTAGGTACATAGGTTTTACGTGTCAAAAGCAGGAATAGTAGAATCTCATGGATCGGTACAGAAACTTTTGTATTTATCTTCGAGAGGCTATGGAACTGTTAGGAAACTTCACTTATTTGATCCCTTCTCATGCGAATTTCTTGACTTTAGATTTCTAAATCTATGTCTTTCTATTCTCTCATAGATTGTGAGGACATCCACCGCTGGATCCGACAATCAGATATTGTGCCCCCTGATAGAGCCGCGAGAGGCCGGGGCTGGGGCCGCGGTCAGGGTCCGGGAGAGGACAAGGAGGGGCATGTAGTGTAGCCAGAGCAGCTGCACGAGCTACGACAGAGGAGCCACCGGTAGCTTCAGTTGGGAGGTAGGCACTTGTGGTGCTTGTTGCTACCCCTGCACTTCAAGAGACGCTCGCCCAATTCTTGAGTATATTTGGTAATCTAGCTCAGGCGGGGTAGATTCCACTTGCAACGGCAACATCTCAGGCTAGGGTAGGAGCACAAACTCCAGCGGCCCGTACCCCAGAGCAGTGATTCCATGTTGAGCAGGTCCCATAAGTTATACAAGTACAACTGGTTGTCCTAGTTCAGGCCGAGGTTAGGGCATCAACTTCTAAGGAGGAGTAGCTCAGGCTCGAGTGGTACAAAAAATACCATCCTCCTTCTTTCAGTGGCCTAGCTACAGAGGACAAATAAGGCTTTCTGGAAAAGTGCCACTGTATTCTCCATAACATGGGTATAGTGAAGACGAGCGGGGGTTCTTTCACTTCTTTCTAGCTATCGGGACTTGGATACTAGTCTTGGCGGGCTTGGGAGGAGGCTAGCCCAACCGAGGCAGCTTCACTCACATGGGCTCAATTTTTAGAGATGTTATTAAGGTTTTGTTCCCCGAAGCCTTTGGGATACATGGCGCGAGCAGTTTGAGTAGTTATGCCAGGGTTCTATGATCGTATCAGAGTATGTTCTGAAGTTTAGTGAGTTGTCCAGATATGCACCTGCCTTGGTTTACACAATTAGAGATCGAGTCCATCGATTTATCAAGAGGCTCAACTATGGTATTAGATTCAGCATGGCTCGATAGTTGGAGACTGATACTCCATACCAGCAGGTGGTAGAAATCACATGGAGATTGGAGGGTTTGCAAGGCCAGGAGACATGACAGGGAGGCCAAGAGTCCTCGAGATTCTGGTGGATATAGTGGTGTCCACCAGAAAGTTATATGTTGTGATATTGATACACATGTGGTGGATTAAGAATTGGGGTCGAAATGTATGTGGTGAGATAAGGTGGTCTTGATATGCTTGTTTGTAGTAGAGGAACTTCTTTAAGCCACGCGGTGTGATAAGGTGGGCTAAAACACAGGAAGCTATTTCGAAAAAATGATTTTCAAAACTAAATGCAAGGCTCCCGCGGTGATATAAGGAATGATTATGATTTATTTTGTGATATGAGACTGTGAGGCAGTACCTCGGTAGTGATGCTTGCTAATACCATTCAATTATATCACTTGTGTGTTTGTTGCTTTGTTTCCTTGTCATATTATTCATTGTTTACTTTTGTGATGCCTTAATTGCCTTAATTCAGTGTATCTATTCTTGGTATATTTTCTTCATTGTTTCATTTTTGTTGTTTATCATTATCACACTATCATATACCTGTTCAATTTTCTTATTTATTCTAGTAGGGTGTTGACCTGACCTCATCACTACTCTACCGAGGTTAGCACTTATTGGGTACCGTTGTAGTCTACTCATTCTACACTTTTGCACATCCTTTTATGCAGATCCAAGTAGCCTTACCAGCCTAGGCACCGGTGAGTAGAGTTTAGATATGGAGACTTCAAGGTATACCTGCCGGCGTCTGCGGGCCTCGGAGTCACCCTCTACCTAGTTCTATTTCATTTTCCCTTTTTATAGATAATGTTGTATGGGGATATTTAGTATATTGTTGTAGAGCTTGGGACATGGTATCACCCGATGTTGGGAGTTTTATTCTGTCGAGTTGCAGAGTTCTTTTAGGTTAGTTGTTGAGTTATTTGAAAGTTTTTATCATTTTCTCAGTTAAATTTTGCCTGAATGTTAGGCTTACCTACTCTTAGAGACTACGTTCCATCACGACATCCTACAGAGGAAAATTTGGTCAGTGACAAGTTGGTATCAAAGCCCTAGGTACATAGGTTTTACGTGTCAAAAGCAGGAATAGTAGAATCTCACGGATCGGTACAGAAACTTTTGTATTTATCTTCGAGAGGCTATGGAACTGTTAGGAAACTTCACTTATTTGATCCCTTATCATGCGAATTTCTTGACTTTAGATTTCTAAATCTATGTCTTTCTATTCTCTCATAGATGGTGAGGACATCCACCTCTGGATCCGACGATCAGATATTGTGCCCCCTGATAGAGCCGCGAGAGGCCGGGGCTGGGGCCGCGGTCAGGGTCCAGGAGAGGACAAGGAGGGGCATGTAGTGTCGCCAGAGCAGCTGCACGAGCTACGACAGAGGAGCCACCGGTAGCTTCAGTTGGGAAGTAGGCACTTGTGGTGCTTGTTGCTACCCCTGCACTTCAAGAGACGCTCGCCCAATTCATGAGCATATTTGGTAATCTAGCTCAGGCAGGGTTGATTCCACTTGTAACGGCAACATCTCAGGCTAGGGTAGAAGCGCAAACTCCAGTGGCCCATACCCCAGAGAAGTGATTCCATATTGAGCAGGTCCCATAAGTTATACAAGTGCAGCTGGTTGTCCTAGTTCAGGCCGAGGTTAGGGCATCAACTTCTAAGGAGGAGTAGCTCAGGCTAGAGTGGTACAAAAAATACCATCCTCCTTCTTTCAGTGGCCTAGCTACAGAGGACGCATAAGGCTTTCTGGAAAAGTGCCACTGTATTCTCCATAACATGGGTATAGTGAAGACGAGCGGGGGTTCTTTCACTTCTTTCTAGCTATCGGGACTAGCATACTAGTCTTGGCGGGCTTGGGAGGAGGCTAGCCCAACCGAGGCAGCTTCACTCACATGGGCTTAATTTTTTAGAGATTTTATTGAGATTTTGTTCCCCGAAGCCTTTGGGATACATGGCGCGAGCAGTTTGAGCAGTTGTGCCAGGGTTCTATGATCGTATCAGAGTATGTTCTGAAGTTTAGTGAGTTGTCCAGATATGCACCTGCCTTGGTTTACACAATTAGAGATCGAGTCCGTCGATTTATCAAGAGGCTCAACTATGGTATTAGATTCAGCATGGCTCGATAGTTGGAGACTGATACTCCATACCAGCAGGTGGTAGAAATCACATAGAGATTGGAGGGTTTGCAAGGCCAGGAGACATGACAGGGAGGCCAAGAGTCCTCGAGATTCTGGTGGATCTAGAGGTGTCCACCAGAAAGTTATATGTTGTGATATTGATACGCATGTGGTGGATTAAGGATTGGGGTCGAAATGCATATGGTGAGATAAGGTGGTCTTGATATGCTTGTTGGTAGTAGAGGAACTTCTTTAAGCCACGCGGTGTGATAAGGTGGGCTAAAACACGGGAAGCTATTTCGAAAAAATGATTTTCAAAACTAAATGCAAGGCTCCCGCGGTGATATAAGGAATGATTATGATTTGTTTTGTGATATGAGACTGTGAGGCAGTACCTCGGTAGTGATGCTTGCTAATACCATTCAATTATATCACTTGTGTGTTTGTTGCTTTGTTTCCTTGTAATATTATTCATTGTTTACTTTCGTAATGCCTTAACTGCCTTAATTCAGTGTATCTATTCTTGGTATATTTTCTTCATTGTTTCATTTTTGTTGTTTATCATTATCACACTATCATATACCTGTTCAATTTTCTTATTTATTCTAGTAGGGTGTTGACCTGACCTCATCACTACTCTACCGAGGTTAGCACTTATTGGGTACCGTTGTAGTCTACTCATTCTACACTTTTGCACATCCTTTTATGCACCCAAGTAGCCTTACCAACCTAGGCACCGATTAGTAGAGTTTAGATATGGAGACTTCAAGGTATACCTGCCGGCATCTGCGGGCCTCGGAGTCACCCTCTACCTAGTTCTATTTCATTTTCCCTTTTTATAGATAATATTGTATGGGGATATTTAGTATACTGTTGTAGAGCTTGGGACTTGGTATCACCCGATGTTGGGAGTTTTATTCTGTTGAGTTGCAGAGTTCTTTTATGTTAGTTGTTGGGTTATTTGAAAGTTTTTATCATTTTCTCAGTTAAATTCTGCCTGAATGTTAGGCTTACCTACTCTTAGAGACTAGGTTCCATCACGACATCCTACAGAGGAAAATTTGGTCAGTGACAAGTTGGTATCAAAGCCCTAGGTACATAAGTTTTACATGTCAAAAGCAAGAATAGTAGAATCTCATGGATCGGTACAGAAACTTTTGTATTTATCTTCGAGAAGCTATGGAACTGTTAGGAAACTTCACTTATTTGATCCCTTATCATGCGAATTTCTTGACTTTAGATTTCTAAATCTATGTCTTTCTATTCTCTCATAGATGGTGAGGACATCCACCGCTGGATACGACGATCAGATATTGTGCCCCCGATAGAGCCGCGAGAGGCCAGGGCTGGGGCCGCGGTCAGGGTCCGCGAGAGGACAAGGAGGGGCATGTAGTGTAGCCAGAGCAGCTGCACGAGCTACGACAGAGGAGCCACAGGTAGCTTCAGTTGGGAGGTAGGCACTTGTGGTGCTTGTTGCTACCCATGCACTTCAAGAGACGCTCGCCCAATTCTTGAGCATATTTGGTAATCTAGCTCAGGCGAGGTTGATTCCAATTGCAACGGCAACATCTCAGGCTAGGGTAGGAGTGCAAACTCCAGCAGCCCGTACCCCAGAGCGGTGATTCCATGTTAAGAATGTCCCATACGTTATAGAAGTGCAGGTGGTTGTCCTAGTTCAGGCCGAGGTTAGGGCATCAACTTCTAAGGAGGAGTAGCTCAGGCTCGAGTGGTACAAAAATACCATCCTCCTTCTTTCAGTGGCCTAGCTACAGAGGACGCATAAGGCTTTCTGGAAAAGTGCCACTGTATTCTCCATAACATGGGTATAGTGAAGACGAGCGGGGGTTCTTTCACTTCTTTCTAGCTATCGGGACTAGCATACTAGTCTTGGCGGGCTTGGGAGGAGGCTAGCCCAACCGAGGCAGCTTCATTCACATGGGCTCAATTTTTAGAGATGTTATTGAGATTTTGTTCCCCGAAGCCTTTGGGATACATGGCGCGAGCAATTTGAGCAGTTGTGCCAGGGTTCTATGATCGTATCAGAGTATGTTCTGAAGTTTAGTGAGTTGTCCAGATATGCACCTGCCTTGGTTTACACAATTAGAGATCGAGTCCGTTGATTTATCAAGAGGCTCAACTATGGTATTAGATTCAGCATGGCTCGATAGTTGGAGACTGATACTCCATACCAGCAGGTGGTAGAGATCACATGGATTTTGGAGGGTTTGCAAGGCCAGGAGACATGACAGGGAGGCCAAGAGTCCTCGAGATTCTGGTGTATATAGTGGTGTCCACCAGAAAGTTATATGTTGTGATATTGATACGCATGTGGTGGATTAAGGATTGGGGTCGAAAAACATATGGTGAGATAAGGTGGTCTTGATATGCTTGTTGGTAGTAGAGGAACTTCTTTAAGCCACGCGGTGTGATAAGGTGGGCTAAAACACGGGAAGCTATTTCGAAAAAATGATTTTCAAAACTAAATGCAAGGCTCCCGCAGTGATATAAGGAATGATTATGATTTGTTTTGTGATATGAGACTGTGAGGCAGTACCTCGGTAGTGATGCTTGCTAATACCATTCAATTATATCACTTGTGTGTTTGTTGCTTTGTTTCCTTGTCATATTATTCATTGTTTACTTTCGTGATGCCTTAATTGCCTTAATTCAGTGTATCTATTCTTGGTATATTTTCTTCATTGTTTCATTTTTGTTGTTTATCATTATCACACTATCATATACCTGTTCAATTTTCTTATTTATTCTAGTAGGGTGTTGACCTGACCTCATCACTACTCTACCAAGGTTAGCACTTATTGGGTACCGTTGTAGTCTACTCATTCTACACTTTTTGCACATACTTTTATGCAGATCCAGGTAGCCTTACCAGCCTAGGCACCGGTGAGTAGAGTTTAGACATGGAGACTTCAAGGTATACCTGCCGGCGTCTACGGGCCTCGGAGTCACCCTCTACCTAGTTCTATTTCATTTTCCCTTTTTATAGATAATGTTGTATGGGGATATTTAGTATATTGTTGTAGGGCTTGGGACATAGTATCACCTGATGTTGGGAGTTTTATTCTGTTGAGTTGCAGAGTTCTTTTATGTTAGTTGTTGAGTTATTTGAAAGTTTTTATCATTTCCTCAGTTAAATTTTGCCTGAATGTTAGGCTTACCTACTCTTAGAGACTACGTTCCATCACGACATCCTACAGAGGAAAATTTGGTCAGTGACAAGTTGGTATCAAAGCCTTAGGTACATAGGTTTTACGTGTCAAAAGCAGGAATAGTAGAATCTCACGGATCGGTACAGAAACTTTTGTATTTATCTTCGAGAGGCTATGGAACTGTTAGGAAACTTCACTTATTTGATCCCTTATCATGCGAATTTCTTGACTTTAGATTTCTAAATCTATATCTTTCTATTCTCTCATAGATGGTGAGGACATCCACCTCTGGATCCGACAATCAGATATTGTGCCCCCTGATAGAGCCGCGAGAGGCCGGGGTTGGGGCCGCGGTCAGGGTCCGGGAGAGGACAAGGAGGGGCATGTAGTGTCGCCAGAGCAGCTGCCCGAGCAACGACAGAGGAGCCACCGGTAGCTTTAGTTGGGAAGTAGGCACTTGTGGTGCTTGTTGCTACCCCTGCACTTCAAGAGACGCTCGCCCAATTCATGAGCATATTTGGTAAGCTAGCTCAGGCGGGGTTGATTCCACTTGTAACGGCAACATCTCAGGCTAGGGTCGGAGCGCAAACTCCAGTGGCCCGTACCCCAGAGCAGTGATTCCATGTTGAGCAAGTCCCATAAGTTATACAAGTGCAGCTGGTTGTCCTAGTTCAGGCCGAGGTTAGGGCATCAACTTCTAAGGAGGAGTAGCTCAGGCTAGAGTGGTACAAAAAATACCATCCTCCTTCTTTCAGTGGCCTAGCTACAGAGGACGCATAAGGCTTTCTGGAAAAGTGCCACTGTATTCTCCATAACATGGGTATAGTGAAGACGAGCGGGGGTTCTTTCACTCCTTTCTAGCTATCGGGACTAGCATACTAGTCTTGGCGGGCTTGGGAGGAGGCTAGCCCAACCGAGGCAGCTTCACTCACATGGGCTCAATTTTTTAGAGATATTATTGAGATTTTGTTCCCAGAAGCCTTTGGGATACATGGCGCGAGCAATTTGAGCAGTTGTGCCAGGGTTCTATGATCGTATCAGAGTATGTTCTGAAGTTTAGTGAGTTGTCTAGATATGCACCTGCCTTGGTTTACACAATTAGAGATCGAGTCCGTCGATTTATCAAGAGGCTCAACTATAGTATTAGATTCAGCATGGCTCGATAGTTGGAGACTGATACTCCATACCAGCAGGTGGTAGAAATCACATAGAGATTGGAGGGTTTGCAAGGCCAGGAGACATGACAGGGAGGCCAAGAGTCCTCGAGATTCTGGTGGATATAGTGGTGTCCACCAGAAAGTTATATGTTGTGATATTGATACGCATGTGGTGGATTAAGGATTTGGGTCGAAATGCATATGGTGCGATAAGGTGGTCTTGATATGCTTATTGGTAGTAGAGGAACTTCTTTAAGCCACGCGGTGTGATAAGGTGGGCTAAAACACGGGAAGCTATTTCGAAAAAATGATTTTCAAAACTAAATGCAAGGCTCCCGCGGTGATATAAGGAATGATTATGATTTGTTTTGTGATATGAGACTGTGAGGCAGTACCTCGGAAGTGATGCTTGCTAATACCATTCAATTATATCACTTGTGTGTTTGTTGCTTTGTTTCCTTGTAATATTATTCATTGTTTACTTTCGTAATGCCTTAACTGCCTTAATTCAGTGTATCTATTCTTGGTATATTTTCTTCATTGTTTCATTTTTGTTGTTTATCATTATCACACTATCATATACCTGTTCAATTTTCTTATTTATTCTAGTAGGGTGTTGACCTGACCTCATCACTACTTTACCAAGGTTAGCACTTATTGGGTACCGTTGTAGTCTACTCATTCTACACTTTTGCACATCCTTTTATGCAGATCCAAGTAGCCTTACCAGCCTAGACACCGGTGAGTAGAGTTTAGATATGGAGACTTCAAGGTATACCTGCCGGCGTCTGCGGGCCTCAGAGTCACCCTCTACCTAGTTCTATTTCATTTTCCCTTTTTATAGATAATGTTGTATGGGGATATTTAGTATACTGTTGTAGAGCTTGGGACTTGGTATCACCCGATGTTGGGAGTTTTATTCTGTTGAGTTGCAGAGTTCTTTTATGTTAGTTGTTGGGTTATTTGAAAGTTTTTATCATTTTCTCAGTTAAATTCTGCCTGAATGTTAGGCTTACCTACTCTTAGAGACTAGGTTCCATCACGACATCCTACAGAGGAAAATTTGGTCAGTGACAAGTTGGTATCAAAGCCCTAGGTACATAGGTTTTACATGTCAAAAGCAGGAATAGTAGAATCTCATGTATCGGTACAGAAAATTTTGTACTTATCTTCGCGAGGCTATGGAACTGTTAGGAAACTTCACTTATTTGATCCCTTATCATGCGAATTTCTTGACTTTAGATTTCTAAATCTATGTCTTTCTATTCTCTCATAGATGGTGAGGACATCCACCGCTGGATCCGACGATCAGATATTGTGCCCCCGATAGAGCCGCGAGAGGCCAGGGCTGGGGCCGCGGTCAGGGTCCGCGAGAGGACAAGGAGGGGCATGTAGTGTAGCCAGAGCAGCTGCACGAGCTACGACAGAGGAGCCACAGGTAGCTTCAGTTGGGAGGTAGGCACTTGTGGTGCTTGTTGCTACCCCTGCACTTCAAGAGACGCTCGCCCAATTCTTGAGCATATTTGGTAATCTAGCTCAGGCGGGGTTGATTCCAATTGCAACGGCAACATCTCAGGCTAGGGTAGGAGCGCAAACTCCAGCGGCCCGTACCCCAGAGCGGTGATTCCATGTTGAGCATGTCCCATAAGTTATAGAAGTGCAGCTGGTTGTCCTAGTTCAGGCCGAGGTTAGGGCATCAACTTCTAAGGAGGAGTAGCTCAGGCTCGAGTGGTACAAAAATACCATCCTCCTTCTTTCAGTGGCCTAGCTACAGAGGACGCATAAGGCTTTCTGGAAAAGTGCCACTGTATTCTCCATAACATGGGTATAGTGAAGACGAGCGGGGGTTCTTTCACTTCTTTCTAGCTATCGGGACTAGCATACTAGTCTTGGCGGGCTTGGGAGGAGGCTAGCCCAACCGAGGCAGCTTCATTCACATGGGCTCAATTTTTAGAGATGTTATTGAGATTTTGTTCCCTAAAGCCTTTGGGATACATAGCGCGAGCAATTTGAGCAGTTGTGCTAGGGTTCTATGATCGTATCAGAGTATGTTCTGAAGTTTAGTGAGTTGTCCAGATATGCACCTGCCTTGGTTTACACAATTAGAGATCGAGTCCGTTGATTTATCAAGAGGCTCAACTATGGTATTAGATTCAGCATGGCTCGATAGTTGGAGACTGATACTCCATACCAGCAGGTGGTAGAAATCACATGGATTTTGGAGGGTTTGCAAGGCCAGGAGACATGACAGGGAGGCCAAGAGTCCTCGAGATTCTGGTGTATATAGTGGTGTCCACCAGAAAGTTATATGTTGTGATATTGATACGCATGTGGTGGATTAAGGATTGGGGTCGAAATGCATATGGTGAGATAAGGTGGTCTTGATATGCTTGTTGGTAGTAGAGGAACTTCTTTAAGCCACGCGGTGTGATAAGGTGGGCTAAAACACGGGAAGCTATTTCGAAAAAATGATTTTCAAAACTAAATGCAAGGCTCCCGCGGTGATATAAGGAATGATTATGATTTGTTTTGTGATATGAGACTGTGAGGCAGTACCTCGGTAGTGATGCTTGCTAATACCATTCAATTATATCACTTGTGTGTTTGTTGCTTTGTTTCCTTGTCATAATATTCATTGTTTACTTTCGTGATGCCTTAATTGCCTTAATTCAGTGTATCTATTCTTGGTATATTTTCTTCATTGTTTCATTTTTGTTGTTTATCATTATCACACTATCATATACCTGTTCAATTTTCTTATTTATTCTAGTAGGGTGTTGACCTGACCTCATCACCACTCTACCAAGGTTAGCACTTATTGGGTACCGTTGTAGTCTACTCATTCTACACTTTTGCACATCCTTTTATGCAGATCCAGGTAGCCTTACCAGCCTAGGCACCGGTGAGTAGAGTTTAGATATGGAGACTTCAAGGTATACCTGCCGGCGTCTACGGGCCTCGGAGTCACCCTCTACCTAGTTCTATTTCATTTTCCCTTTTTATAGATAATGTTGTATGGGGATATTTAGTATACTGTTGTAGAGCTTGGGACTTGGTATCACCCGATGTTGGGAGTTTTATTCTGTTGAGTTGCAGAGTTCTTTTATGTTAGTTGTTGAGTTATTTGAAAGTTTTTATTATTTTCTCAGTTAAATTCTGCCTGAATGTTAGGCTTACCTACTCTTAGAGACTAGGTTCCATCACGACATCCTACAGAGGAAAATTTGGTCAGTGACAAGTTGATATCAAAGCCCTAGGTACATAGGTTTTACGTGTCAAAAGCAGGAATAGTAGAATCTCACGGATCGGTACAGAAACTTTTGTATTTATCTTCGAGAGGCTATGGAACTGTTAGGAAACTTCACTTATTTGATCCCTTATCATGCCAATTTCTTGACTTTAGATTTCTAAATCTATTTCTTTCTATTCTCTCATAGATGGTGAGGACATCCACCGCTGGATCCGACGATCAGATATTGTGCCCCCTGATAAAGCCGCGAGAGGCCAGGGCTGGGGCCGCGGTCAGGGTCCGCGAGAGGACAAGGAGGAACATGTAGTGTAGCCAGAGCAGCTGCACGAGCTACGACAGAGGAGCCACAGGTAGCTTCAGTTGGGAGGTAGGCACTTGTGGCGCTTGTTGCTACCCATGCACTTCAAGAGACGCTCGCCCAATTCTTGAGCATATTTGGTAATCTAGCTCAGGCGGGGTTGATTCCAATTGGAACGGCAACATCTCAGGCTAGGGTAGGAGTGCAAACTCCAGCGGCCCGTACCCCAGAGCGGTGATTCCATGTTGAGCATGTCCCATACGTTATAGAAGTGCAGCTGGTTGTCCTAGTTCAGGCCGAGGTTAGGGCATCAACTTCTAAGGAGGAGTAGCTCAGGCTCGAGTGGTACAAAAAATACCATCCTCCTTCTTTCAGTGGCCTAGCTACAGAGGACGCACAAGGCTTTCTGGAAAAGTGCCACTGTATTCTCCATAACATGGGTATAGTGAAGACGAGCGGGGGTTCTTTCACTTCTTTCTAGCTATTGGAACTAGCGTACTAGTCTTGGTGGGATTGGGAGGAGGCTAGCCCAACCGAGGCAGCTTCACTCACATGGGTTTAATTTTTTGTGATTTAATTGAGATTTTGTTCCCCGGAGCCTTTGGGATACATGGTGCGAGCAGTTTGAGCAGTTGTGCCAGGGTTCTATGATCGTATCAGAGTATGTTCTGAAGTTTAGTGAGTTGTCCAAATATGCACCTGCCTTGGTTTACACAATTAGAGATCAAGTCCGTCGATTTATCAAGAGGCTCAACTATGGTATTAGATTCAGCATGGCTCGATAGTTGTAGACTGATACTCCATACGAGCAGGTGGTAGAAATCACATGGAGATTGGAGGGTTTGCAAGGCCAGGAGACATGACAGGGAGGCCAAGAGTCCTCGAGATTCTGGTGGATATAGTGGTGTCCACCAGAAAGTTATATGTTGTGATATTGATACGCATGTGGTGGATTAAGGATTGGGGTCGAAATGCATATGGTGAGATAAGGTGGTCTTGATATGCTTATTGGTAGTAGAGGAACTTCTTTAAACCACGCGGTGTGATAAGGTGGGCTAAAACACGGGAAGCTATTTCGAAAAAATGATTTTCAAAACTAAATGCAAGGCTCCCGCGGTGATATAAGGAATGATTATGATTTGTTTTGTGATATGAGACTGTGAGGCAGTACCTCGGAAGTGATGCTTGCTAATACCATTCAATTATATCACTTGTGTGTTTGTTGCTTTGTTTCCTTGTAATATTATTCATTGTTTACTTTCGTAATGCCTTAACTGCCTTAATTCAGTGTATCTATTCTTGGTATATTTTATTCATTGTTTCATTTTTGTTGTTTATCATTATCACACTATCATATACCTGTTCAATTTTCTTATTTATTCTAGTAGGGTGTTGACCTGACCTCATCACTACTCTACCAAGGTTAGCACTTATTGGGTACCGTTGTAGTCTACTCATTCTACACTTTTGCACATCCTTTTATGCAGATCCAAGTAGCCTTACCAGCCTAGGCACCGGTGATTAGAATTTAGATATGGAGACTTCAAGGTATACCTGCCGGCGTCTGCGGGCCTCGGAGTCACCCTCTACCTAGTTCTATTTCATTTTCCCTTTTTATAGATAATGTTGTATGGGGATATTTAGTATACTGTTGTAGAGCTTGGGACTTGGTATCACCGGATGTTGGGATTTTTATTCTGTTGAGTTGCAGAGTTCTTTTATGTTAGTTGTTGAGTTATTTGAAAGTTTTTATCATTTTCTCAGTTAAATTCTGCCTGAATGTTAGGCTTACCTACTCTTAGAGATTAGGTTCCATCACGACATCGTACAGAGGAAAATTTGGTCAGTGACAAGTTGGTATCAAAGACCTAGGTACATAGGTTTTACATGTCAAAAGCAGGAATAGTAGAATCTCACGGATCGGTACAAAAACTTTTGTATTTATCTTCGAGAGGCTATGGAACTGTTAGGAAACTTCACTTATTTGATCCCTTATCATGCGAATTTCTTGACTTTAGATTTCTAAATCTATGTCTTTCTATTCTCTCATAGATGGTGAGGACATCCACCGCTGGATCCGACGATCAGATATTGTGCCCCCTGATAGAGCCGCGAGAGGCCGGGGCTGGGGCCGCGGTTAGGGTCCGGGAGAGGACAAGGAGGGTCATGTAGTGTAGCCAGAGCAGCTGCACGAGCTACGACAGAGGAGCCACCGGTAGCTTCAGTTGGGAGTTAGGCACTTGTGGCGCTTGTTGCTACCCCTGCACTTCAAGAGACGCTCGCCCAATTCTTGAGCATATTTGGTAATCTAGCTCAGGCGGGGTTGATTCCACTTGCAACGGCAATATCTCAGGCTAGGGTAGGAGCTCAAACTCCAGCGGCCCGTACCCCAGAGCAGTGATTCCATGTTGAGCAGGTCCCATAGGTTATACAAGTGCAGCTGGTTGTCCCAGTTCAGACCGAGGTTAGGGCATCAACTTCTAAGGAGGAGTAGCTCAGGCTTGAGTGGTACAAAAAATACCATCCTCCTTCTTTCAGTGGCCTAGCTACAGAGGACGCACAAGGCTTTCTGGAAAAGTGCCACTGTATTCTCCATAACATGGGTATAGTGAAGACGAGCGGGGGTTCTTTCACTTCTTTCTAGCTATTGGAACTAGCGTACTAGTCTTGGTGGGATTGGGAGGAGGCTAGCCCAACCGAGGCAGCTTCACTCACATGGGCTCAATTGTTTGAGATTTAATTGAGATTTTGTTCTGCGGAGCCTTTGGGATACATGGCGCGAGCAGTTTGAGCAGTTGTGGCAGGGTTCTATGATCGTATCAGAGTATGTTCTGAAGTTCAGTGAGTTGTCCAGATATGCACCTGCCTTGGTTTACACAATTAGAGATCGAGTCCGTCGATTTATCAAGAGGCTCAACTATGGTATTAGATTTAGCATGGCTCGATAGTTGGAGACTGATACTCCATACCTGCAGGTGGTAGAAATCACATGGAGATTGGAGGGTTTGCAAGGCCAGGAGACATGACAGGGAGGCCAAGAGTCCTCGAGATTCTGGTGGATATAGTGGTGTCCACCAGAAAGTTATATGTTGTGATATTGATACACATGTGGTGGATTAAGGATTGGGGTCGAAATGCATGTGGTGAGATAAGGTGGTCTTGATATGCTTGTTGGTAGTAGAGGAACTACTTGAAGCCACGTGGTGTGATAAGGTGGGCTAAAACACGGGAAGCTATTTCGAAAAAATGATTTTCAAAACTAAATGCAAGGCTCCCGCGGCGATATAAGGAATGATTATGATTTGTTTTGTGATATGAGACTGTGAGGCAGTACCTCAGTAGTGATGCTTGCTAATACAATTCAATTATATCACTTGTGTTTTGGTTGCTTTGTTTCCTTGGCATATTATTCATTGTTTACTTTCATGATGTCTTAATTCAGTGTATCTATTCTTGGTATATTTTCTTCATTGTTTCATTTTTGTTGTTTATCATTATCACACTATCATATACCTGTTCAATTTTCTTATTTATTATAGTAGGGTGTTGACCTGACCTCATCACTACTGTACCGAGGTTAGCACTTATTGGGTACCGTTGTAGTCTACTCATTCTACACTTTTGCACATCCTTTTATGCATATCCAGGTAGCCTTACCAGCCTAGGCACCGGTGATTAGAGTTTAGATATGGAGACTTCAAGGTATACCTGCCGGCGTCTGCGGGCCTCGGAGTCACCCTCTACCTAAATCTATTTCATTTTCCCTTTTTATAGATAATGTTGTATGGGGATATTTAGTATACTGTTGTAGAGCTTGGGACTTGGTATCACCTGATGTTGGGAGTTTTATTCTGTTGAGTTGCAGAGTTCATTTATGTTAGTTGTTGATTTATTTGAAAGTTTTTATCATTTTCTCAGTTAAATTCTGCCTGAATGTTAAGCTTACCTACTCTTAGAGACTAGGTTCCATCACGACATCCTACAAAGGAAAATTTGGTCAGTGACAAGTTTATATCAAAGCCCTAGTTACATAGGTTTTACGTGTCAAAAGCAGGAATAGTAGAATCTCACGGATCGGTACAGAAACGTTTGTATTTATCTTCGAGAGGCTATGGAACTGTTAGGAAACTTCACTTATTTGATCCCTTGTCATGCGAATTTCTTGACTTTAGATTTCTAAATCTATGTCTTTCTATTCTCTCATAGATGGTGAGGACATCCACCTCTGGATCCGACGATCAGATATTATGCCCCCTGATAGAGCCGCAAGAGGCCGGCGCAGGGGCCGCGGTCAGGGTCCGGGAGAGGACAAGGAGGGGCATGTAGTGTAGCTAGAGCAGCTGCATGAGCTACGACAGAGGAGCCACCAATAGCTTCAGTTGGGAGGTAGGCACTTGTGGTGCTTGTTTCTACCCCTGCACTTCAAGAGACGCTCGCCCAATTCTTGAGCATATTTGGTAATCTAGCTCAGGCGGGGTTGATTCCACTTGCAACGGCAACATCTCAGGCTAGGGTAGGAGCGCAAACTCCAACATCCCGTACCCCAGAGCAGTGATTCCATGTTGAGCAGGTCCCATAAGTTATACAAGTGCAGCTGGTTGTCCTAGTTCAGGCTGAGGTTAGGGCATCAACTTCTAAGGAGGAGTAGCTCAAGCTCGAGTGGTACAAAAAATACCATCCTCCTTCTTTCAGTGGCCTAGCTACAGAGGACGCATAAGGCTTTCTGGAAAAATGCCACTGTATTTTCCATAACATGGGTATAGTGAAGACGAGCGGGGGTTCTTTCACTTCTTTCTAGCTATCGGGACTAGCATACTAGTCTTGGCAGGCTTGGGAGGAGGCTAGCCCAACCGAGGCAATTTCACTCACATGGGCTCAATTTTTAGAGATGTTATTGAGATTTTGTTCCCCGAAGCCTTTGGGATACATGGCGCGAGCAGTTTGAGCAGTTGTGCCAGGGTTCTATGATCGTATCAGAGTATATTCTAAAGTTTAGTGAGTTGTCCAGATATGCACCTGCCTTGGTTTACACAATTAGAGATCGAGTCCGTCGATTTATCAAGAGGCTCAACTATGGTATTAGATTCAGTATGGCTCGATAGTTGGAGACTGATACTCCATACCAGTAGGTGGTAGAAATCACATGGAGATTGGAGGGTTTGCAAGGCCAGGAGACATGACAGGGAGGCCAAGAGTCCTCGAGATTCTGGTGGATATAGTGGTGTCCACCAGAAAGTTATATGTTGTGATATTGATACGCATGTGGTGGATTAAGGATTGGGGTCGAAATTCATATGGTGAGATAAGGTGGTCTTGATATGCTTGTTGGTAGTAGAGGAACTTCTTTAAGCCACGCAGTGTGATAAGGTGGGCTAAAACACGGGAAGCTATTTCGAAAAAATGATTTTCAAAACTAAATACAAGGCTCCCGCGGTGATATAAGGAATGATTATGATTTGTTTTGTGATATGAGACTGTGAGGCAGTACCTCGGTAGTGATGCTTGCTAATACCATTCAATTATATCACTTGTGTGTTTTTTGCTTTGTTTCCTTGTCATATTATTCATTGTTTACTTTCGTGATGCCTTAATTGCCTTAATTCAGTGTATCTATTATTGGTATATTTTCTTCATTGTTTCATTTTTGTTGTTTATCATTATCACACTATCATATACCTGTTCAATTTTCTTATTTATTCTAGTAGGGTGTTGACCTGACCTCATCACTACTCTACCGAGGTTAGCACTTATTGGGTACCGTTGTAGTCTACTCATTCTACACTTTTGCACATCCTTTTATGCAGATCCAGGTAGCCTTACCAGCCTAGGCATCGGTGAGTAGAGTTTAGATATGGAGACTTCAAGGTATACCTGCCGGCGTCTGCGGGCCTCGGAGTCACCCTCTACCTAGTTCTATTTCATTTTCCCTTTTTATAGATAATGTTGTATGGGGATATTTAGTATACTGTTGTAGAGCTTGGGAGTTGGTATCACCCGATGTTGGGAGTTTTATTCTGTTGAGTTGCAGAGTTCTTTTATGTTAGTTGTTGAGTTATTTGAAAGTTTTTATCACTTTCTCAGTTAAATTCTGCCTGAATGTTAGGCTTACCTACTCTTAGAGATTAGGTTCCATCACGACATCGTACAGAGGAAAATTTTGTCAGTGACAAGTTGGTATCAAAGCCCTAGGTACATAGGTTTTACATGTCAAAAGCAGGAATTGTAGAATCTCACAAATCGGTACAGAAACGTTTGTATTTATCTTCGAGAGGCTATGGAACTGTTAGGAAACTTCACTTATTTGATCCCTTATCATGTGAATTTCTTGACTTTAGATTTCTAAATATATGTCTTTCTATTCTCTCATAGATGGTGAGGACATCCACCGCTGGATCCGACGATCTGATATTGTGCCCCCTGATAGAGCCGCGAGAGGCCGGGGCTGGGGCCGCGGTCAGGGTCCGGGAGAGGATAAGAAGGGGCATGTAGTGTAGCCCGAGCAGTTGCACGAGCTACGACAGAGGAGCCACCGGTAGCTTCAGTTGGGAGGTAGGCACTTGTGGTGCTTGTTGCTACCCCTGCACTTTAAGAGATGCTCGCCCAATTCTTGAGCATATTTGGTAATCTAGCTCAGGCGGGGTTGATTCCACTTGCAACGGCAACATCTCAGGCTAGGGTAGGAGCGCAAACTCCAGCGGCCTGTACCCAGAGCAGTGATTCCATGTTGAGCAGGTCCCATAAGTTATACAAGTGCAGCTGGTTGTCCTAGTTCAGGCCGAGGTTAGGGCATCAACTTCTAAGGAGGAGTAGCTCAGGCTCGAGTGGTACAAAAAATGCCATCCTCCTTCTTTCAGTTGCCTAGCTACAGAGGACGCATAAGGCTTTCTGGAAAAGTGCCACTGTATTCTCCATAACATAGGTATAGTGAAGACGAGCAGGGGTTCTTTCACTTCTTTCTAGCTATCGGGACTAGCATACTAGTCTTGGCGAGCTTGGGAGGAGGCTAGCCCAACCGAGGCAACTTCACTCACATGGGCTCAATTTTTAGAGATGTTATTGAGATTTTGTTCTCCGAAGCCTTTGGGATACATGGCGCGAGTAGTTTGAGCAGTTGTGCCAGGGTTCTATGATCGTATCAGAGTATGTTCTGAAGTTTAGTGAGTTGTCCAGATATGCACCTGCCTTGGTTTACACAATTAGAGATCGAGTCCGTCGATTTATCAAGAGGCTCAACTATGGTATTAGATTCAGCATGGCTCGATAGTTGGAGACTGATACTCCATACCAGCAGGTGGTAGAAATCATATGGATTTTGGAGGGTTTGCAAGGCCAGGAGACATAACAGGGAGGCCAAGAGTCCTCGAGATTCTGGTGGATATTGTGGTGTCCACCAGAAAGTTATATGTTGTGATATTGATAAGCATGTGGTGGATTAAGGATTGGGGTCGAAATGCATATGGTGAGATAAGGTGGTCTTGATATGCTTGTTGGTAGTATAGGAACTTCTTTAAGCCACGCGATGTGATAAGGTGGGCTAAAACACGGGAAGCTATTTCGAAAAAATGATTTTCAAAACTAAATGCAAGGCTCCCACGGTGATATAAGGAATGATTATGATTTGTTTTGTGATATGAGACTGTGAGGCAGTACCTCGGTAGTGATGCTTGCTAATACCATTCAATTATATCACTTGTGTGTTTGTTGCTTTGTTTCCTTGTCATATTATTCATTGTTTACTTTCGTGATGCCTTAATTGCCTTAATTCAGTGTATCTATTCTTGGTATATTTTCTTCATTGTTTCATTTTTGTTGTTTATCATTATCACACTATCATATACCTATTCAATTTTCTTATTTATTCTAGTTGGGTGTTGACCTGACCTCATCACTACTCTACCGAGGTTAGCACTTATTGGGTACCGTTGTAGTCTACTCATTCTACACTTTTGCACATCCTTTTATGCAGATCTAGGTAGCCTTACCAGCCTAGGCACCGGTGATTAGAGTTTAGATATGGAGACTTCAAGGTATACCTGCCGGCGTCTGCGGGCCTCGGAGTCACCCTCTACCTAGTTCTATTTCATTTTCCCTTTTTATAGATAATGTTGTATGGGGATATTTAGTATACTGTTTTAGAGCTTGGGACTTGGTATCACCTGATGTTGGGAGTTTTATGCTGTTGAGTTGCAAAGTTCTTTTATGTTAGTTGTTGATTTATTTGAAAGTTTTTATCATTTTCTCAGTAAAATTCTGCCTGAATGTTAAGCTTACCTACTCTTAGAGACTAGGTTCCATCACGACATTCTACAAAGGAAAATTTGGTCAGTGACAAGTTTATATCAAAGCCCTAGTTACATAGGTTTTACGTGTCAAAAGCAGGAATAGTAGAATCTCACGGATCGATACAGAAACGTTTGTATTTATCTTCGAGAGGCTATGGAACTGTTAGGAAACTTCACTTATTTGATCCCTTGTCATGCGAATTTCTTGACTTTAGATTTCTAAATCTATGTCTTTCTATTCTCTCATAGATGGTGAGGACATCCACCTTTGGATCCGACGATCAGATATTATGCCCCTTGATAGAGCCGCAAGAGGCCGGGGCAGGGGCCGCGGTCAGGGTCCGGAAGAGGACAAGGAGGGGCATGTAGTGTAGCTAGAGCAGCTGCACGAGCTACGACAGAGGAGCCACCAATAGCTTCAGTTGGGAGGTAGGCACTTGTGGCGCTTGTTGCTACCCCTGCACTTCAAGAGACGCTCGCCCAATTTTTGAGCATATTTGGTAATCTAGCTCAGGCGGGGTTGATTCCACTTGCAACGGCAACATCTCAGGCTAGGGTAGGAGCGCAAACTCCAACGGCCCGTACCCCAGAGCAGTGATTACATGTTGAGCCGAACCCATAAGTTATACAAGTGCAGCTGGTTGTCCTAGTTCAGGCTGAGGTTAGGGCATCAACTTCTAAGGAGGAGTAGCTCAAGCTTGAGTGGTACAAAAAATACCATCCTCCTTCTTTCAGTGGCCTAGCTACAGAGGACGCATAAGGCTTTCTGGAAAAATGCCACTGTATTTTCCATAACATGGGTATAGTGAAGACGAGCGGGGGTTCTTTCACTTCTTTCTAGGTATCGGGACTAGCATACTAGTCTTGGCAGGCTTGGGAGGAGGCTAGCCCAACCGAGGCATTTTCACTCACATGGGCTAAATTTTTAGAGATGTTATTGAGATTTTGTTCCCCGAAGCCTTTGGGATACATGGCGCGAGCAGTTTGAGCAGTTGTGCCAGGGTTCTATGATCGTATCAGAGTATATTTTGAAGTTTAGTGAGTTGTCCAGATATGCACCTGCCTTGGTTTACACAATTAGAGATCGAGTCCGTCGATTTATCAAGAGGCTGAACTATGGTATTAGATTCAGTATGGCTCGATAGTTGGAGACTGATACTCCATACCAGTAGGTGGTAGAAATCACATGGAGATTGGAGGGTTTGCAAGGCCAGGAGACATGACAGGGAGGCCAAGAGTCCTCGAGATTCTGGTGGATATAGTGGTGTCCACCAGAAAGTTATATGTTGTGATATTGATACGCATGTGGTGGATTAAGGATTGGGGTCGAAATTCATATGGTGAGATAAGGTGGTCTTGATATGCTTGTTGGTAGTAGAGGAACTTCTTTAAGCCACGCGGTGTGATAAGGTGGGCTAAAACACGGGAAGCTATTTCGAAAAAATGATTTTCAAAACTAAATGCAAGGCTCCCGCGGTGATATAAGGAATGATTATGATTTGTTTTGTGATATGAGACTGTGAGGCAGTACCTCGGTAGTGATGCTTGCTAATACCATTCAATTATATCACGTGTGTGTTTGTTGCTTTGTTTCCTTGTCATATTATTCATTGTTTACTTTCGTGATGCCTTAATTGCCTTAATTCAGTGTATCTATTCTTGGTATATTTTCTTCATTGTTTCATTTTTGTTGTTTATCATTATCACACTATCATATACCTGTTCAATTTTCTTATTTATTCTAGTAGGGTGTTGACCTGACCTCATCACTACTCTACCGAGGTTAGCACTTATTGGGTACCGTTGTAGTCTACTCATTCTACACTTTTGCACATCCTTTTATGCAGATCCAGGTAGCCTTACCAGCCTAGGCATCGGTGAGTAGAGTTTAGATATGGAGACTTCAAGGTATACCTGCCGGCGTCTGCGGGCCTCGGAGTCACCCTCTACCTAGTTCTATTTCATTTTCCCTTTTTATAGATAATGTTGTATGGGGATATTTAGTATACTGTTGTAGAGCTTGGGAGTTGGTATCACCCGATGTTGGGAGTTTTATTCTGTTGAGTTGCAGAGTTCTTTTATGTTAGTTGTTGAGTTATTTGAAAGTTTTTATCACTTTCTCAGTTAAATTCTGCCTGAATGTTAGGCTTACCTACTCTTAGAGATTAGGTTCCATCACGACATCGTACAGAGGAAAATTTGGTCAGTGACAAGTTGGTATCAAAGCCTTAGGTACATAGGTTTTACATGTCAAAAGCAGGAATTGTAGAATCTCACAAATCGGTACAGAAACGTTTGTATTTATCTTCGAGAGGCTATGGAACTGTTAGGAAACTTCACTTATTTGATCCCTTATCATGTGAATTTCTTGACTTTAGATTTCTAAATATATGTCTTTCTATTCTCTCATAGATGGTGAGGACATCCACCGCTGGATCCGACAATCTGATATTGTGCCCCCTGATAGAGCCGCGAGAGGCCGGGGCTGGGGCCGCGGTCAGGGTCCGGGAGAGGATAAGAAGGGGCATGTAGTGTAGCCCGAGCAGTTGCACGAGCTACGACAGAGGAGCCACCGGTAGCTTCAGTTGGGAGGTAGGCACTTGTGGTGCTTGTTGCTACCCCTGCACTTCAAGAGATGCTCGCCCAATTCTTGAGCATATTTGGTAATCTAGCTCAGGCGGGGTTGATTCCACTTGCAACGGCAACATCTCAGGCTAGGGTAGGAGCGCAAACTCCAGCGGCCCGTACCCAGAGCAGTGATTCCATGTTGAGCAGGTCCCATAAGTTATACAAGTGCAGCTGGTTGTCCTAGTTCAGGCCGAGGTTAGGGCATCAACTTCTAAGGAGGAGTAGCTCAGGCTCGAGTGGTACAAAAAATGCCATCCTCCTTCTTTCAGTGGCCTAGCTACAGAGGACGCATAAGGCTTTCTGGAAAAGTGCCACTGTATTCTCCATAACATAGGTATAGTGAAGACGAGCGGGGGTTCTTTCACTTCTTTCTAGCTATCGGGACTAGCATACTAGTCTTGGCGAGCTTGGGAGGAGGCTAGCCCAACTGAGGCAACTTCACTCACATGGGCTCAATTTTTAGAGATGTTATTGAGATTTTGTTCCCCGAAGCCTTTGGGATACATGGCACGAGTAGTTTGAGCAGTTGTGCCAGGGTTCTATGATCGTATCAGAGTATGTTCTGAAGTTTAGTGAGTTGTCCAGATATGCACCTGCCTTGGTTTACACAATTAGAGATCGAGTCCGTCGATTTATCAAGAGGCTCAACTATGGTATTAGATTCAGCATGGCTCGATAGTTGGAGACTGATACTCCATACCAGCAGGTGGTAGAAATCATATGAATTTTGGAGGGTTTGCAAGGCCAGGAGACATAACAGGGAGGCCAAGAGTCCTCGAGATTCTGGTGGATATTGTGGTGTCCACCAGAAAGTTATATGTTGTGATATTGATAAGCATGTGGTGGATTAAGGATTGGGGTCGAAATGCATATGGTGAGATAAGGTGGTCTTGATATGCTTGTTGGTAGTATAGGAACTTCTTTAAGCCACGCGATGTGATAAGGTGGGCTAAAACACGGGAAGCTATTTCGAAAAAATTATTTTCAAAACTAAATGCAAGGCTCCCATGGTGATATAAGGAATGATTATGATTTGTTTTGTGATATGAGACTGTGAGGCAGTACCTCGGTAGTGATGCTTGCTAATACCATTCAATTATATCACTTGTGTGTTTGTTGCTTTGTTTCCTTGTCATATTATTCATTGTTTACTTTCGTGATGCCTTAATTGCCTTAATTCAGTGTATCTATTCTTGGTATATTTTCTTCATTGTTTCATTTTTGTTGTTTATCATTATCACACTATCATATACCTGTTCAATTTTCTTATTTATTCTAGTAGGGTGTTGACCTGACCTCATCACTACTCTACCGAGGTTAGCACTTATTGGGTACTGTTGTAGTCTACTCATTCTACACTTTTGCACATCCTTTTATGCAGATCCAGGTAGCCTTACCAGCCTAGGCATCGGTGAGTAGAGTTTAGATATGAAGACTTCAAGGTATACCTGCCGGCGTCTGCGGGCCTCGGAGTCACCCTCTACCTAGTTCTATTTCATTTTCCCTTTTTATAGATAATGTTGTATGGGGATATTTAGTATACTGTTGTAGAGCTTGGGAGTTGGTATCACCCGATGTTGGGAGTTTTATTCTGTTGAGTTGCAGAGTTCTTTTATGTTAGTTGTTGAGTTATTTGAAAGTTTTTATCACTTTCTCAGTTAAATTCTGCCTGAATGTTAGGCTTACCTACTCTTAGAGATTAGGTTCCATCACGACATTGTACAGAGGAAAATATTGTCAGTGACAAGTTGGTATCAAAGCCCTAGGTACATAGGTTTTACATGTCAAAAGCAGGAATTGTAGAATCTCACAAATCGGTACAGAAACGTTTGTATTTATCTTCGAGAGGCTATGGAACTGTTAGGAAACTTCACTTATTTGATCCCTTATCATGTGAATTTCTTGACTTTAGATTTCTAAATATATGTCTTTCTATTCTCTCATAGATGGTGAGGACATCCACCGCTGGATCCGACAATCTGATATTGTGCCCCCTGATAGAGCCGCGAGAGGCCGGGGCTGGGGCCGCGGTCAGGGTCCGGGAGAGGATAATAAGGGGCATGTAGTGTAGCCCGAGCAGTTGCACGAGCTACGACAGAGGAGCCACCGGTAGCTTCAGTTGGGAGGTAGGCACTTGTGGTGCTTGTTGCTACCCCTGCACTTCAAGAGATGCTCGCCCAATTCTTGAGCATATTTGGTAATCTAGCTCAGGCGGGGTTGATTCCACTTGCAACGGCAACATCTCAGGCTAGGGTAGGAGCGCAAACTCCAGCGGCCCGTACCCAGAGCAGTGATTCCATGTTGTGCAGGTCCCATAAGTTATACAAGTGCAGCTGGTTGTCCTAGTTCAGGCCGAGGTTAGGGCATCAACTTCTAAGGAGGAGTAGCTCAGGCTCGAGTGGTACAAAAAATGCCATCCTCCTTCTTTCAGTGGCCTAGCTACAGAGGACGCATAAGGCTTTCTGGAAAAGTGCCACTGTATTCTCCATAACATGGGTATAGTGAAGACGAGCGGGGGTTCTTTCACTTCTTTCTAGCTATCGGGACTAGCATACTAGTCTTGGCGAGCTTGGGAGGAGGCTAGCCCAACTGAGGCAACTTCACTCACATGGGCTCAATTTTTAGAGATGTTATTGAGATTTTGTTCCCCGAAGCCTTTGGGATACATGGCGCGAGTAGTTTGAGCAGTTGTGCCAGGGTTCTATGATCGTATCAGAGTATGTTCTGAAGTTTAGTGAGTTGTCCAGATATGCACCTGCCTTGGTTTACACAATTAGAGATCGAGTCCGTCGATTTATCAAGAGGCTCAACTATGGTATTAGATTCAGCATGGCTCGATAGTTGGAGACTGATACTCCATACCAGCAGGTGGTAGAAATCATATGAATTTTGGAGGGTTTGCAAGGCCAGGAGACATAACAGGGAGGCCAAGAGTCCTCGAGATTCTGGTGGATATTGTGGTGTCCACCAGAAAGTTATATGTTGTGATATTGATAAGCATGTGGTGGATTAAGGATTGGGGTCGAAATGCATATGGTGAGATAAGGTGGTCTTGATATGCTTGTTGGTAGTATAGGAACTTCTTTAAGCCACGCGATGTGATAAGGTGGGCTAAAACACGGGAAGCTATTTCGAAAAAATTATTTTCAAAACTAAATGCAAGGCTCCCATGGTGATATAAGGAATGATTATGATTTGTTTTGTGATATGAGACTGTGAGGCAGTACCTCGGTAGTGATGCTTGCTAATACCATTCAATTATATCACTTGTGTGTTTGTTGCTTTGTTTCCTTGTCATATTATTCATTGTTTACTTTCGTGATGCCTTAATTGCCTTAATTCAGTGTATCTATTCTTGGTATATTTTCTTCATTGTTTCATTTTTGTTGTTTATCATTATCACACTATCATATACCTATTCAATTTTCTTATTTATTCTAGTAGGGTGTTGACCTGACCTCATCACTACTCTACCGAGGTTAGCACTTATTGGGTACCGTTGTAGTCTACTCATTCTACACTTTTGCACATCCTTTTATGCAGATCCAGGTAGCCTTACCAGCCTAGGCACCGGTGAGTAGAGTTTAGATATGGAGACTTCAAGGTATACCTGCCGGCGTCTACGGGCCTCGGAGTCACCCTCTACCTAGTTCTATTTCATTTTCCCTTTTTATAGATAATGTTGTATGGGGATATTTAGTATACTGTTGTAGAGCTTGGGACTTGGTATCACCCGATGTTGGGAGTTTTATTCTGTTGAGTTGCAGAGTTCTTTTATGTTAGTTGTTGAGTTATTTGAAAGTTTTTATCATTTTCTCAGTTAAATTCTGCCTGAATGTTAGGCTTACCTACTCTTAGAGACTAGGTTCCATCACGACATCGTACAGAGGAAAATTTGGTCAGTGACAAGTTGGTATCAAAGCCCTAGGTACATAGGTTTTACGTGTCAAAAGCAGGAATAGTAGAATCTCACGGATCGATACAGAAACTTTTGTATTTATCTTCGAGAGGCTATGGAATTGTTAGGAAACTTCACTTATTTGATCCCTTATCATGTGAATTTCTTGACTTTAGATTTCTAAATATATGTCTTTCTATTCTCTCATAGATGGTGAGGACATCCACCGCTGGATCCGACGATCTGATATTGTGCCCCCTGATAGAGCCGCGAGAGGCCGGGGCTGGCGCCGCGGTCAGGGTCCGGGATAGGACAAGGAGGGGCATGTAGTGTAGCCAGAGCAGCTGCACGAGCTACGATAGAGGAGCCACCGGTATCTTCAGTTGGGAGGAAGGCACTTGTGGCGCTTGTTGCTACCCCTGCACTTCAAGAGATGCTCGCCCAATTCTTGAGCATATTTGGTAATCTAGCTCAGGCGGGGTTGATTCCACTTGCAACGGCAACATCTCAGGCTAGGGTAGGAGCTCAAACTCCAGCGGCCCGTACCCCAGAGCAGTGATTCCATGTTGAGAAGGTCCCATAGGTTATACAAGTGCAGCTGGTTGTCCCAGTTCAGGCCGAGGTTAGGGCATCAACTTCTAAGGAGGAGTAGCTCAGGCTCGAGTGGTACTAAAAATACCATCCTCTTTCTTTCAGTGGCCTAGCTATAGAGGACGCACAAGACTTTCTGGAAAAGTGCCACTGTATTCTCCATAACATGGGTATAGTGAAGACAAGCGGGGGTTCTTTCACTTCTATCTAGCTATCGGGACTAGCGTACTAGTCTTGGTGGGATTGGGAGGAGGCTAGCCCAACTGAGGTAGCTTCACTCACATGGGCTCAATTTTTTGAGATTTAATTGAGATTTTGTTCCCCGGAGCCTTTGGGATACATGGCGCGAGCAGTTTGAGCAGTTGTGCCAGGGTTCTATGATCGTATCAGAGTATGTTCTGAAGTTTAGTGAGTTGTCCAGATATGCACCTGCCTTGGTTTACACAATTAGAGATCGAGTCCGTCGATTTATCAAGAGGCTCAACTATGGTATTAGATTCAGCATGGCTCGATAGTTGGAGACTGATACTCCATACCAGCAGGTGGTAGAAATCACATGGAGATTGGAGGGTTTGCAAGGCTAGGAGACATGACAGGGAGGCCAAGAGTCCTCGAGATTCTGGTGGATATAGTGGTGTCCACCAGAAAGTTATATGTTGTGATATTGATACACATGTGGTGGATTAAGGATTGGGGTCGAAATGCATGTGGTGAGATAAGGTGGTCTTGATATGCTTGTTGGTAGTAGAGGAACTACTTGAAGCCACGTGGTGTGATAAGGTGGGCTAAAACACGGGAAGCTATTTCGAAAAAATGATTTTCAAAACTAAATGCAAGGCTCTCGCGGTGATATAAGGAATGATTATGATTTGTTTTGTGATATGAGACTGTGAGGCAGTACCTCGGTAGTGATGCTTGCTAATACAATTCAATTATATCACTTGTGTTTTGGTTGCTTTGTTTCCTTGGAATATTATTCATTGTTTACTTTTGTGATGCCTTAATTCCGTGTATCTATTCTTGGTATATTTTCTTCATTGTTTCATTTTTGTTGTTTATCATTATCACACTATCATATACCTGTTCAATTTTCTTATTTATTATAGTAGGGTGTTGACCTGACCTCATCACTACTCTAACGAGGTTAGCACTTATTGGGTACCGTTGTAGTCTACTCATTCTACACTTTTGCACATCCTTTTATGAAGATCCAGGTAGCCTTACCAGCCTAGGCACCGGTGATTAGAGTTTAGATATGGAGACCTCAAGGTATACCTGTCGGCGTCTACGGGCCTTGGAGTCACGCTCTACCTAGTTCTATTTCATTTTCCCTTTTTATAGATAATGTTGTATGGGGATATTAAGTATACTGTTGTAGAGCTTGGGACTTGGAATCACCGGATGTTGGGAGTTTTGTTCTGTTGAGTTGCAGAGTTCTTTTATGTTAGTTGGTGAGTTATTTGAATGTTTTTATCATTTTCTCAGTTAAATTCTTCCTGAATGTTAGGCTTACCTACTCTTAGAGACTAGGTTCGACATCCTACAGAGGAAAATTTGGTCAGTGACAAGTTGGTATCAAAGCCCTAGGTACATAAGTTTTACTTTTCAAAAGCAGGAATAGTTGAATCTCACAGATCGGTACAGAAACTTTTGTATTTATCTTCGAGAGGCTATGGAACTGTTAGGAAACTTCACTTATTTGATCCCTTATCATGCGAATTTCTTGACTTTAGATTTCTATATCTATGTCTTTCTATTCTCTCATAGATGGTGAGGACATCCACCGCTGGATCCGACGATCAGATATTGTGCCCCCTGATAGAGCCGCGAGAGGCCGGGGCTGGGGCCGCGGTCAGGGTCCGGGAGAGGACAAGGAGTGGCATGTAGTGTAGCCAGAGCAGCTGCACGAGCTACGATAGAGGAGCCACCGGTAGCTTCAGTTGGGAGGTAGGCACTTGTGGCGCTTGTTGCTACCCCTGCACTTCAAGAGATGCTCGCCCAGTTCTTGAGCATATTTGGTAATCTAGCTCAGGCGGGGTTGATTCCACTTGCAACGGCAACATCTCAGGCTAGGGTAGGAGCGCAAACTCCAGCATCCCATACCCCAGAGCAGTGATTCCATGTTGAGCAGGTCCCATAGGTTATACAAGTGCAGCTGGTTGTCCCAGTTCAGGCCGAGGTTAGGGCATCAACTTCTAAGGAGGAGTAGCTCAGGCTCGAGTGGTACAAAAAATTCAATCCTCCTTCTTTCAGTGGCCTAGCTACAGAGGACGCACAAGGCTTTCTGGAAAAGTGCCACTGTATTCTCCTTAACATGGGTATAGTGAAGATGAGCGGGGGTTCTTTCACTTCTTTCTAGCTATTGGGACTAGCGTACTAGTCTTGGCGGGATTGGGAGGAGGCTAGCCCAACCGAGGCAGTTCACTCACATGGGCTCAATTTTTTGAGATTTAATTGAGATTTTGTTCCCCGGAGCCTTTGTGATACATGGTGCGAGCAGTTTGAGCAGTTGTGCCAGGGTTCTATGATCGTATCAGAGTATGTTCTGAAGTTTAGTTAGTTGTCCAGATATGCTCCTGCATTGGTTTACACAATTAGAGATCGAGTCCGTGGATTTATCAAGAGGCTCAACTATGGTATTAGATTTAGCATGGCTCGATAATTGGAGACTGATACTCCATACCAGCAGGTGGTAGAAATCACATGGAGATTGGAGGGTTTGCAAGGCCAGGAGACATGACAGGGAGGCCAAGAGTCCTCGAGATTCTGGTGGATATAGTGGTGTCCACCAGAAAGTTATATGTTGTGATATTGATATGCATGTGGTGGATTAAGGATTGGGGTCGAAATGCATGTGGTGAGATAAGGTGGTCTTGATATGCTTGTTGGTAGTAGAGGAACTTCTTTAAGCCACGCGGTGTGATAAGGTGTGCTAAAACACGGGAAGCTATTTCGAAAAAATGATTTTCAAAACTAAATGCAAGGCTCCCGCGGTGATATAAGGAATGATTATGATTTGTTTTGTGATATGAGACTATGAGGCAGTACCTCGGTAGTGATGCTTGCTAATACCATTCAATTATATCACTTGTGTTTTGGTTACTTTGTTTCCTTGGCATATTATTCATTGTTTACTTTCGTGATGCCTTAATTGCCTTAATTCAGTGTATCTATTCTTGGTATATTTTCTTCATTGTTTCATTTTTGTTGTTTATCATTATCACACTATCATATACCTGTTCAAATTTCTTATTTATTATAGTAGGGTGTGGACCTGACCTCATCGATACTCTACCGAGGTTAGCACTTATTGGGTACCGGTGTTGTCTACTCATTCTACACTTTTGCACATCCTTTTATGCAGATCCAGGTAGCCTTACTAGCCTAGGCACCGGTGATTAGAGTTTAGATATGGAGACTTCAAGGTATACCTGCCGGCGTCTGCGGGCCTCGGAGTCACCCTCTACCTAGTTCTATTTCATTTTCCCTTTTTATAGATATTGTTGTATGGGGATATTTAGTATACTGTTGTAGAGCTTGAGATTTGGTATCACCCGATGTTGGGAGTTTTATTCTGGTGGGTTGCAGAGTTCTTTTATGTTAGTTGTTGAGTTATTTGAAAGTTTTTATCATTTTCTCAGTTAAATTCTGCCTGAATGTTAGGCTTACCTACTCTTAGAGACTAGGTTCCATCACGACATCGTACAGAGGAAAATTTGGTCAGTGACAAGTTGGTATCAAAGCCCTAGGTACATAGGTTTTACGTGTCAAAAGCAGGAATAGTAGAATCTCACGAATCGATACAGAAACTTTTGAATTTATCTTCGAGATGTTATGGAACTGTTAGGAAACTTCACTTATTTGATCCCTTATCATGCGAATTTCTTGACTTTAGATTTCTGAATCAATGTCTTTCTATTCTCTCATAGATGGTGAGGACATCCACCACTGGATCCGACGATCAGATATTGTGGCCCCTGATAGAGCCGCGAGATACCGGGGCTGGGGCCGCGGTCAGGGTCCGGGACAGGACAAGGAGGGGCATGTAGTGTAGCCAGAGCAGCTGCACGAGCTACGACAGAGGAGCCACCGGTAGCTTCAGTTGGGATGTAGGCACTTGTGGTGCTTGTTGCTACCCCTGCACTTCAAGGGACGCTCGCCCAATTCTTGAGCATATTTGGTAATCTAGTTCAGGCGGGGTTGATTTCACTTGCAACGGCAACATCTCAGGCTAGGGTAGGAGCTCAAACTCCAGCGGCCTGTACCCTAGAGCAGTGATTCCATGATGAGCAGGTCCCACAGGTTATACAAGTGCAGCTGGTTGTCCCAGTTCAGGCCGAGGTTAGGGCATCAACTTCTAAGGAGGAGTAGCTCAGGCTCGAGTGGTACTAAAAATACCATCCTCCTTCTTTCAGTGGCCTAGCTACAGAGGACGCACAAGGCTTTCTGGAAAAGTGCCACTGTATTCTCCATAACATGGGTATAGTGAAGACGAGCGGGGGTTCTTTAACTTCTTTCTTGCTATCAGGACTAGCGTACTAGTCTTGGTGGGATTGGGAGGAGGCTAGCCAAACCGAGGCAGCTTCACTCACATGGGCTCAATTGTTTTAGATTTAATTGAGATTTTGTTCCCCGGAGCCTTTGGGATACATGGCGCGAGCAGTTTGAGCAGTTGTGCCAGGGTTCTATAATCGTATCAGAGTATGTTCTGAAGTTTAGTGAGTTGTCCAGATTTGCACCTGCCTTGGTTTACACAATTAGAGATCGAGTCCGTCGATTTATCAAGAGGCTCAACTATGGTATTAGATTCAGCATGGCTCGATAGTTGGAGACTGATACTCCATACCAGCAGGTGGTAGAAATCACATGGAGATTGGAGGGTTGGCAAGGCCAGGAGACATGACAGGGAGGCCAAGAGTCCTCGAGATTCTGGTGGATATAGTGGTGTCCACCAGAAAGTTATATGTTGTGATATTGTTAGACATGTGGTGGATTAAGGATTGGGTTCGAAATGCATGTGGTGAGATAAGGTGCTCCTAATATGCTTGTTGGTAGTAAAGGAACTACTTGAAGCCACGTGGTATGATAAGGTGGGCTAAAACACGGGAAGCTATTTTGAAAAAATGATTTTCAAAACTAAATGCAAGGCTCCCGCGGTGATATAAGGAATGATTATGATTTGTTTTGTGATATGAGACTGTGAGGCAGTACCTCAGTACTGATGCTTGCTAATACAATTCAATTATATCAATTGTGTTTTGGTTGCTTTGTTTCCTTGGCATATTATTCATTGTTTACTTTCGTGATGCCTTAATTGCCTTAATTCAGTGTATCTATTCTTGGTATATTTTCTTCATTGTTTCATTTTTGTTGTTTATCATTATCACACTATCATATACCTATTCAATTTTCTTATTTATTATAGTAGGGTGTTGACCTGACCTCATCACTACTCTACCGAGGTTAGCACTTATTGGGTACTGTTGTAGTCTACTCATTCTACACTTTTGCACATCCTTTTATGCAGATCCAGGTAGCCTTACCATCCTAGGCACCGGTGATTAGAGTTTAGATATGGAGACTTCAAGGTATACCTGCCGACGTCTGCGGGCCTCGGAGTCACCTTCTACCTAGTTCTATTTCATTTTCCCTTTTTATAGATAATGTTGTATGGGGATATTTAGTATACTATTGTAGAGCTTGGGACTTGGTATCACCGAATGTTGGGAGTTTTATTCTGTTGAGTTGCAGAGTTCTTTTATATTAGTTGTTGAGTTATTTGAAAGTTTTTATCATTTTCTCAGTTAAATTCTGCCTGAATGTTAGGCTTACCTACTCTTAGAGACTAGGTTCCATCACGACATCGTGCAGAGGAAAATTTTGTCAGTGACAAGTTGGTATCAA
Organism: Nicotiana tabacum; assembly: GCF_000715075.1. Classification (NCBI taxonomy): domain Eukaryota; kingdom Viridiplantae; phylum Streptophyta; class Magnoliopsida; order Solanales; family Solanaceae; genus Nicotiana; species Nicotiana tabacum. Next base: position 15,811 of record NW_027438462.1, on the reverse strand, counting down.
AGCCCTAGGTACATATGTTTTACGTGTCAAAAGAAGGAATAGTAGAATCTCACGGATCGGTACAGAAACTTTTGTATTTATCTTCGAGAGGCTATGGAACTGTTAGGAAACGTCACTTATTTGATCCCTTATCATGCGAATTTCTTGACTTTAGATTTCTAAATCTATGTCTTTCTATTCTCTCATAGATGGTGAGGACATCCACCGCTGGATCCGACGATCAGATACCCTCGCCCCCTGATAGAGCCGCGAGAGGCCGGGGCTGGGACCGCGGTCAGGGTCCGGGAGAGGACAAGGAGGGGCATGTAGTGTAGCCAGAGCAGCTGCACGAGCTACGACAGAGGAGCCACGGGTAGCTCTAGTTGGGAGGAAGGCACTTGCGGCGCTTGTTGCTACCCCTGCACTTCAAGAGACGCTCTCCCGGTTCTTGAGCATATTTGGTAATCTAGCTTAGGCGGGGTTGATTCCACTTGCAATGGCAACATCTCAGGCTAGGGTAGGAGCGCAAACTCCAGAGGCCCGTACCCCAGAGCAGTGATTCCATGTTGAGCAGGTCCCATAGGTTATACAAGTGCAGCTGGTTGTCCTAGTTCAGGCCGAGGTTAGGGCATCAACTTCTAAGGAGGAGTAGCTCAGGCTCGAGTGGTACAAAAAATACCATCCTCCTTCTTTTAGTGGCCTAGATACAGAGGACGTATAAGGCTTTCTAGAAAAGTGCCACTTTATTCTCCATAACATGGGTATAGTGAAGACGAGCAGAGGTTCTTTCACTTCTTTCTAGCTATCGGGACTAGAATACTAGTCTTGGCGGGCTTGGGAGGAGGCTAGCCCAACCGAGGCAGCTTCACTCACATGGGCTCAATTTTTAGAGATGTTATTGAGATTTTGTTCCCCGAAGCCTTTGGGATACATGGCTTGAGCAGTTTGAGCAGTTGTGCCAGGGTTCTATGATCGTATCAGATTATGTTATGAAGTTTAGTGAGTTTTCCAGATATGCACCTGCCTTGGTTTACACAATTAGAGATCGAGTCCGTCGATTTATCAAGAGGCTCAACTATGGTATAAGATTCAGCATGGCTCGTTAGTTGGAGACTGATACTCCATACCAACAGGTGGTAGAAATCACATGGAGATTGGAGGGTTTGCAAGGCCAGGAGACATGACAGGGAGGCCAAGAGTCCTCGAGATTCTGGAGGATACAGTGGTGTCCACCAGAAAGTTATATGTTGTGATATTGATACGCATGTGGTGGATTAAGGATTGGGGTCGAAATGCATATGGTGAGATAAAGTGGTCTTGATATGCTTGTTGGTAGTAGAGGAACTACTTTAAGCCACGCGGTGTGATAAGGTGGGCTAAAACACGGGAAGCTATTTCGAAAAAATGATTTTCAAAACTAAATGCAAGGCTCCCGCGGTGATATAAGGAATGATTATGATTTTTTTGTGATATGAGACTGTGAGGCAGTACCTCGGTAGTGATGCTTGCTAATACCATTCAATTATATCACTTGTGTGTTTGTTGCTTTGTTTCCTTGTCATATTATTCATTGTTTACTTTCGTGATGCCTTAATTGCCTTAATTCAGTGTATCTATTCTTGGTATATTTTCTTCATTATTTCATTTTTGTTGTTTATCATTATCACACTATCATATGCCTGTTCAATTTTCTTATTTATTCTAGTAGGGTGTTGACCTGACCTCATCACTACTCTACCGAGGTTAGCACTTATTGGGTACCGTTGTAGTCTACTCATTCTACACTTTTGCACATCCTTTTATGCAGATCCAGGTATCCTTACCAGCCTAGGCACCGGTGAGTAGAGTTTAGATATGGAGACTTCAAGGTATACCTGCCGGCGTCCGCGGGCCTCAGAGTCACCCTCTACCTAGTTCTATTTCATTTTCCCTTTTTATAGATAATGTTGTATAGGGATATTTAGTACACTGTTGTAAGGCTTGGGACTTGGTATCACCGGATGTTGGGAGTTTTGTTCTGTTGAGTTGCAGAGTTCTTTTATGTTAGTTGTTGAGTTACTTGAAAGTTTTTATCATTTTCTCACTTAAATTCTGCCTGAATGTTAGGCTTACCTACTCTTAGAGACTAGGTTCCATCACGACATCCTACAGAGGAAAATTTGGACAGTGACAAGTTGGTATCAGATTCCTAGGTACATAGGTTTTACATGTCAAAAGCAGGATTAGTAGAATCTCATGGATCGGTATAGAAAATTTTGTACTTATCTTCGAAAGGCTATGGAATATTTAGGAAACTTCACTTATTTTATCCCTTATCATGCGAATTTGTTGACTTTAGATTTCTAAATCTATGTATTTCTATTCTCTCACAGATGGTGAGTACATGCACCGTTGGATCCGACGATCAGATACCTGTGCCCCTTGATAGAGCCGTGAGAGGCCGGGGATGGGGCCGAGGTCTGGGTCCGGTAGAGGACAAGGAGCGGCATGTAGTATAGCCAAAGCAGCTGCACGAGCTATGACAGAGGAGCCACCGATAGCTCTAGTTGGGAGGAAGGCACTTGCGGCGCTTGTTGCTACCCCTGCACTTCAAAAGACGCTCTCCCAGTTCTTGAGTATATTTGGTAATCTAGCTCAGGCGGGGTTGATTCCACTTGCAACGGCAACATCTCAGGCTAGGGTAGGAGCTCAAACTTTAGCGGCCCGTACCCCAGAGCAGTGATTCCATGTTGAGCAGGTCCCATAGGTTATACAAGTGCAGCTGGTTGTCCCAGTTCAGGCCGAGGTTAGGGCATCAACTTCTAAAGAGGAGTAGCTCAGGCTCGAGTGGTACAAAAAATACCATCCTCCTTCTTTCAGTGGCCTAGCTACAGAGGACGCACAAGGCTTTCTGGAAAAATGCCACTGTATTCTCCATAACATGGGTATAGTGAAGACGAGCGGGGGTTCTTTCACTTCTGTCTACCTATCAGGACTAGCGTACTAGTCTTGGTGGGATTGGGAGGAGGCTAGCCCAACCGAGGTAGCTTCACTCACATGGGCTCAATTTTTTGAGATTTAATTGAGATTTTGTTCCCCGGAGCCTTTGGGATACATGGCGCGAGCAGTTTGAGCAGTTGTGTCAGGGTTCTATGATCGTATCAGAGTATGTTTTGAAGTTTAGTGAGTTGTCCAGATATGCACCTGCCTTGGTTTACACAATTAGAGATCGAGTCCGTCGATTTATCAAGAGGCTCAACTATGGTATTAGATTCAGCATGGCTCGATAGTTGGAGACTGATACTCCATACCAGCAGGTGGTAGAAATCACATGGTGATTGGTGGGTTTTCAAGGCCAGGAGACATGACAGGGAGGCCAAGAGTCCTCGAGATTCTGGTGGCTATAGTGGTGTCCACCAGAAAGTTATATTTTGTGATATTGATACGCATGTGGTGGATTAAGGATTGGGGTCGAAATGCATGTGGTGAGATAAGGTGGTCTTGATATGCTTGTTGGTAGTAGAGGAACTACTTGAAGCCACGTGGTGTGATAAGGTGGGCTAAAACACGGGAAGCTATTTCGAAAAAATGATTTTCAAAACTAAATGCAAGGCTCCCGCGGTGATATAAGGAATGATTATGATTTGTTTTGTGATATGAGACTGTGAGGCAGTACCTCGGTAGTGATGCTTGCTAATACCATTCAATTATATCACTTGTGTTTTGGTTGCTTTGTTTCCTTGGCATATTATTCATTGTTTACTTTCGTGATGCCTTAATTGCCTTAATTCAGTGTATCTATTCTTGGTATATTTTCTTCATTGTTTCATTTTTGTTGTTTATCATTATCACACTATCATATACCTGTTCAATTTTCTTATTTATTCTAGTAGGGTGTTGACCTGACCTCATCACTACTCTACCGAGGTTAGCACTTATTGGGTACCGTTGTAGTCTACTCATTCTACACTTTTGCACATCCTTTTATGCAGATCCAGGTATCCTTACCAGCCTAGGCACCGGTGAGTAGAGTTTAGATATGGAGACTTCAAGGTATACCTGCCGGCGTCCGCGGGCCTCAGAGTCACCCTCTACCTAGTTCTATTTCATTTTCCCTTTTTATAGATAATGTTGTATAGGGATATTTAGTACACTGTTGTAAGGCTTGGGACTTGGTATCACCGGATGTTGGGAGTTTTGTTCTGTTGAGTTGCAGAGTTCTTTTATGTTAGTTGTTGAGTTACTTGAAAGTTTTTATCATTTTCTCACTTAAATTCTGCCTGAATGTTAGGCTTACCTACTCTTAGAGACTAGGTTCCATCACGACATCCTACAGAGGAAAATTTGGACAGTGACAAGTTGGTATCAGATTCCTAGGTACATAGGTTTTACATGTCAAAAGCAGGATTAGTAGAATCTCATGGATCGGTATAGAAAATTTTGTACTTATCTTCGAAAGGCTATGGAATATTTAGGAAACTTCACTTATTTTATCCCTTATCATGCGAATTTGTTGACTTTAGATTTCTAAATCTATGTATTTCTATTCTCTCACAGATGGTGAGTACATGCACCGTTGGATCCGACGATCAGATACCTGTGCCCCTTGATAGAGCCGTGAGAGGCCGGGGATGGGGCCGAGGTCTGGGTCCGGTAGAGGACAAGGAGCGGCATGTAGTATAGCCAAAGCAGCTGCACGAGCTATGACAGAGGAGCCACCGATAGCTCTAGTTGGGAGGAAGGCACTTGCGGCGCTTGTTGCTACCCCTGCACTTCAAAAGACGCTCTCCCAGTTCTTGAGTATATTTGGTAATCTAGCTCAGGCGGGGTTGATTCCACTTGCAACGGCAACATCTCAGGCTAGGGTAGGAGCTCAAACTTTAGCGGCCCGTACCCCAGAGCAGTGATTCCATGTTGAGCAGGTCCCATAGGTTATACAAGTGCAGCTGGTTGTCCCAGTTCAGGCCGAGGTTAGGGCATCAACTTCTAAAGAGGAGTAGCTCAGGCTCGAGTGGTACAAAAAATACCATCCTCCTTCTTTCAGTGGCCTAGCTACAGAGGACGCACAAGGCTTTCTGGAAAAATGCCACTGTATTCTCCATAACATGGGTATAGTGAAGACGAGCGGGGGTTCTTTCACTTCTGTCTACCTATCAGGACTAGCGTACTAGTCTTGGTGGGATTGGGAGGAGGCTAGCCCAACCGAGGTAGCTTCACTCACATGGGCTCAATTTTTTGAGATTTAATTGAGATTTTGTTCCCCGGAGCCTTTGGGATACATGGCGCGAGCAGTTTGAGCAGTTGTGTCAGGGTTCTATGATCGTATCAGAGTATGTTTTGAAGTTTAGTGAGTTGTCCAGATATGCACCTGCCTTGGTTTACACAATTAGAGATCGAGTCCGTCGATTTATCAAGAGGCTCAACTATGGTATTAGATTCAGCATGGCTCGATAGTTGGAGACTGATACTCCATACCAGCAGGTGGTAGAAATCACATGGTGATTGGTGGGTTTTCAAGGCCAGGAGACATGACAGGGAGGCCAAGAGTCCTCGAGATTCTGGTGGCTATAGTGGTGTCCACCAGAAAGTTATATTTTGTGATATTGATACGCATGTGGTGGATTAAGGATTGGGGTCGAAATGCATGTGGTGAGATAAGGTGGTCTTGATATGCTTGTTGGTAGTAGAGGAACTACTTGAAGCCACGTGGTGTGATAAGGTGGGCTAAAACACGGGAAGCTATTTCGAAAAAATGATTTTCAAAACTAAATGCAAGGCTCCCGCGGTGATATAAGGAATGATTATGATTTGTTTTGTGATATGAGACTGTGAGGCAGTACCTCGGTAGTGATGCTTGCTAATACCATTCAATTATATCACTTGTGTTTTGGTTGCTTTGTTTCCTTGGCATATTATTCATTGTTTACTTTCGTGATGCCTTAATTGCCTTAATTCAGTGTATCTATTCTTGGTATATTTTCTTCATTGTTTCATTTTTGTTGTTTATCATTATCACACTATCATATACCTGTTCAATTTTCTTATTTATTCTAGTAGGGTGTTGACCTGACCTCATCACTACTCTACCGAGGTTAGCACTTATTGGGTACCGTTGTAGTCTACTCATTCTACACTTTTGCACATCCTTTTATGCAGATTCAGGTAGCCTTACCAGCCTAGGCACCGGTGAGTAGAGTTTAGATATGGAGACTTCAAGGTATACCTGCCGGCGTCTGCGGGCCTCGAAGTCACCCTCTACCTAGTTGTATTTCATTTTCCCTTTTTATAGATAATGTTGTATGGGGATATTTAGTATACTGTTGTAGAGCTTGGGACTTGGTATCACCGGATGTTGGGAGTTTTATTCTGTGGAGTTGCAGAGTTCTTTTATGTTAGTTGTTGAGTTATTTGAAAGTTTTTATCATTTTCTCAGTTAAATTCTGCCTGAATGTTAGGCTTACCTACTCTTAGAGACTAGGTTCCATCACGATATCCTACAGAGGAAAATTTGGTCAGTGACAAGTTGGTATCAAAGCCCTAGGTACATAGGTTTTACGTGTCAAAAGCAGGAATAGTAGAATCTCACGGATCGGTACAGAAACTTTTGTATTTATCTTCGAGAGGCTATGGAACTGTTAGGAAACATCACTTATTTGATCCCTTATCATGCGAATTTCTTGACTTTAGATTTCTAAATCTATGTCTTTCTATTCTCTCATAGATGGTGAGGACATCCACCGCTGGATCCGACGATCAGATATTGTGCCCCCTGATAGAGCCGCGAGTGGCCGGGGCTGGGGCCGCGGTCAGGGTCCGGGAGAGGACAAGGAGGGGCATGTAGTGTAGCCAAAGCAGCTGCACGAGCTACGACAGAGGAGCCACCGGTAGCTCTAGTTGGGAGGTAGGCACTTGCGGCGCTTGTTGCTACCCCTGCACTTCAAGAGACGCTCGCCCAGTTCTTGAGCATATTTGGTAATCTAGCTCAGGCGGGGTTGATTCCACTTGCAACGGCAACATCTCAAGCTAGGGTAGGAGCGCAAACTCCAGCGGCCGTACCCCAGAGCAGTGATTCCATGTTGAGCAGGTCCCATAGGTTATACAAGTGCAGCTGGTTGTCCCAGTTCAGGCCGAGGTTAGGGCATCAACTTCTAAGGAGGAGTAGCTGAGGCTCGAGTGGTACAAAAAATACCATCCTCCTTCTTTCAGTGGCCTAGCTACAGAGGACGCACAAGGCTTTCTGGAAAAGTGCCACTGTATTCTCTATAACATGGGTATAGTGAAGACGAGCGAGAATTAACAGATGAGATAAATAAATTTAAACAAATATTACAACCATAAGAAATTCCCAGAATTGAAGAAATAGATAACAATATAGATGACCAAAAGTCAGAATCAAGTGAAATAAGTGAAACATATACAGAACTTTTAGAAAATATAGAAAAAAACAAAAAATATAGAAATAAATACAAGAGATGTAAATATGGATGAAAAACCTCAGATGTAAAAAATCCAAAAGAATTATACCCAAATTATTATACAGTTAACTATGAACAACATGATAGAAATAATACACTATGGAATAGTAGATTAAATAAGAAATGGACACCAAAACCAATATCAGAACAATATAATTTTTTAGATTTAGATTGCGTAGCAGATATAAATAAAACAATCCAACTATGGATAGGATATGTATCTAAACAATTGGTAGATAATAAAATAGGAATGGCAGAAATACCAGGATATATAGAAAGAACACTCATAGGAACAGTAAAATTATGGTTACACAATTTAACAAAGGAGAGTATAGATACCTTAAGAAGTAATAAAAAATTTAATGGTGAAATAGCAACAACAAATATAGAAATATTATACAAATATGAAATAGCCATAAGAAACAAATTTAGTAGTATGACTACAGAAATTGAAGAACAAAATAAGGAAAAACAAACAAATAGAAATCTAATAACAAAATTAGCAATATGTAATATGTGCTATATAGATGAATATATTTGTGCATTTAGAGAATATTATTATAAAGGAACATATAATACAGAAGAAGGCAAAGAAATAAGGAAATTATATTTCACAAAATTACCAGAACCTTTTAATTCTAAAATAATAAAAGATTAGAATGAAGCAGGATTAACAGATACTTTAGGAGCTAGGATAAAATTTCTACAACAATGGTTTGCACAATTATGTGAAAAAAAGAAGAAACAAAAATAGAAAAAATATTAATAAAAAACTTAAGATGTTGTAAAAATAAAACAGCACTACAATTTGGATGTACAGATACATATAATAAAAAATGGAAAACAAAGAAATATAATAAATATAGAACAAAATATAAAAGTAAAAAACCAAGAAAAAGATATTATGTAAAAAATTATCAGACTAAAAGATCATTTAGACCAAAAAAGCCATTTTTACTTTCCTTTCTATTTTTATTTAATTTTATTTATAATTTAGTCAGATGTAAAAGCTTTTTCATAATATTCTTTTTGTAGTGGAATTAGTCTAATTATTTCTTTTAAGCTTTCTAATATATATTCTATATATTCTATATCTTGGGTTCTTTGGTATTCTTCTATATTAGTTTTTACTAGATTTGTTAGTAATTTTATACTGTCGGTAGTTTGTTGCCAATATTGTAGGTAGATATTATTCATCATGTGTTATTGTAGGTATATATTATTCATCATGTGTTATCAAAATATAAATCTAATTCATATAAGTCTATTTCTGGTATAATTAGTTCTGTCCAATTTTGATCCATTATTTCTATTATTTCAAAATTAAGTAATTTCTCATAAATTATTCTTCTTACATCATTGTCAATATTTTTTAGTATATATAGTATAAGTATTTTATAACTAAGATTATCATCTATTAAGTAAGTGTTCATTTTATCATATGATTTTCTAAACATATTCCTTTTAATCTCTATATCTATTATCCTTATTCATCATATTATAATAAGTTATTTTAATCATCTTTTCTGGTCACTACCATGATTTTCTGCTTCAATCAGTTACCCTAACAGCGCTTCAACTTTGTTTGCTCCCCTAAACGGCTTTCCTGCCTACCGGTTTCAACCTTAGGATGCATAGTCTGGGCTTACCTACTCTTAGCATATTTTCATGGCAAACTTTCTCAAGATGATTTCTATAACAGTACTATTATATGATGGATAATTATAATTTACATATAAGAGATTATCAGGAATATAATAATTTAGCTACTCATAATTATAATATGACATATCTGTTTTTGTAGGTTTTTGATATCTCCTTGTTGATCCATAGCTTTCATATCTTCTTGATGTTCCATAGCTTTCCTGTATTTTTATCTTTAAGAAGTATCTTTAGAGAGAAGAGAGGAATTTTTGGATGCCTGAAGATGCAGCCTGTTTTTTATTCATAATCGAAAGGCTATTTAAAGATTACAAAAATGACTCTTACTGTTCATGAACGACCTTTACTGTTCATGAGACTGACTCTTACTATTCATGAACGACCTTTACTGTTCATGAGACTGACTCTTACTATTCATGAACGACCTTTACTGTTCATGAGACTGACTCTTACTTTTGTAAAGTAAAGAACTATTTACTTTACGACTTTTACAAAAAATAAAATAACATTAAAGAAAAGAAAAGAATCTAATAAATCTTTTACTTTATCTTGTCTGCCATAGTTTTTGTCGTTTAGTTTGTCGTCTTCTTCTCGATTATTCCAGTTGTACGTCTGGAACAATGTTATCTTCTCCTTTGCATTTTGAGCATATGTGGTCTGGGTATTTGTGACTGATTAGCTTGCAATATCTTGTTAACAGTTCTGGAGAGATGAAATTCATCCTTATAGCTCTTGTGATTGTAGGTTGTTCTGGTTTTAAAAGACTTAAGATCCATTGTCTTAATTCTTCCATATCTGCTTCTCGTATCTCTCTGCAATTTGAATATATCATTGTTTGTTCTCTTGAATAATAACTCCAAATCGCATTCTGATTTAGGTAGTTGTTTGCTAGTTCATTTAGTATAGTGGATATTCCAATAATCCTTTTATTTGCATAAAAGTCTGGAATATTTATTTTTTCTATCTCTTCTTGTTCTTCTATTCTTTCTGGTATGAGCATTTCTCTTGTAAGTCCGATCTTGATAACTTGTATGATAGGCTTTATTTCTTCATATAATATCTCTGTTGTAGCTGAATAAAATCGTATATAGAATAACGTTCCTTTAGTTATTCTTCTCTATTGCATAAATGCTCTGTGTAACTCCGGTATGGTAGCTATCTCCTGTCCTGTTTGTGTATATACAGTATCTAGTAATCCATAATTGTAGCAGGTGGCTATTAGTTTTGCACTTGTATTTGGTAGTGCTATTAATTTATTGTATCCTGTTAGATAATGGGTAATATAATCTTCATTTGGATTCTGGGTAGTTTGGGATCTTGGGTTTTTATTTAAAAAGTTTTGTATTTTGTGTATGTTGTCTATATATGTACGGGTTATATGGTTGTATGTCTTTTTGGCTTGGTTCAGACTTTCTTTGTAGGTATTTATCTGTGGTGGTAGGAATATTTCGTTCTAGGTATTTTGGATATTTTTCTGTACGAATGGTTTTGAAAATAAATTGTTCATATTTATGTTTGTGTATCTAGGCTTAATTTCTTCCTTCTTCTTTGCAGATGAACTGCTAGCTGTCCTGCTTCCTGCAACTGTATTTAACAAACTGTTATGAGTTTTTAGGTGTTGCTCAACGTCACCTTCTAGCTCTGGAATTTTAGAGATTTCCGATCGTCTTATCTCCGCATTGTTTGAGTCATGCTGCTGACTACTAGCTGTTTTTCTTATTATCTGTATCTCTTCATCCATACTTTCCACTTTCTTACAAAGTGTAGTCATGGCTAAGAGTAGATTTTCCATTGTATTATCTGGATCAGTTTGGGTAGCTTTGTCTTGACAAGTAATCTGCAACAACATTCTTGTTAGTAGTGATTATTTCAATTGTAAATGTAAAGTTTAATATATTTAATACCAGTCTGCGTATTTCTTTTGTTGTAACTGAATCTTGTACTTTTCTGGTTATCCACCATTTTACTTGAGTATTATCTGTTCTTACAATAAATCTGTTGTAAACTATATATGGTTCAAATGCTAATAAACATTTATATAATGCAAATAATTCTTTTTCTATTTATCTCCCATTTTTCTTGTGGTTCCGTATAAGATCCTGAATAATACCTGCAATGATGTTCTATTTTTTCTTTATCATATTTATATTTAAGAACTCCTCCATAACTATGATTACTCGAATCTGTTTCTACAATGTAAGTAAATTTCTTATTTTCATCTGGGAAGTATAATTTTGGTAGTTTCTTACACAATATTTTAATCTTCCTTATTTGTTCTTTATCTTTTTCATCGAACCCATATTCTACATCCTTTTTTAGTTTTTTCTGTAGAGGTTTTAGATTTTCTGCTAATTTAGGTATATATTCTCTTACTTGGTTTACTAATCCTAAGAATGATTGTAATTTCTTTTTTGTATCTATGTTTTCATCAAGATTGATTATTTTTTGTACTATATGTGTTTGCATTTTTATTCCATTTTTATCTATTTGTATTCCTAAAAATTCTATCTGATTCTTCATAATTTCTGCTTTGGTTTTACTTAAGCTTATACCAGAGTTTTCTATAATATGTATGAAGTTTTCTAATAATTTTATATGTTCATCTTGTGTTCTCGAATATAGTAATATATCATCTATATATACTATACAATTTTCTAGTTGGTTAAAATAATTATCCATAAAATGTTGGTACCTTCCTGGTGCATTTTTATATCCAAATGGTAAAACATTCCATTCATAAAATCCTTGTGGTACTGTAAATGCTGTTAGTTTTTTAGATTCATCTTCTAGTTTTAGATGGTAAAATCCTGATTTACAGTCGAATTTACTAAAGTAATTATACCCTTGGATTTGTCTTATTTTTAATATCTTGTTAGGTATTGGGTAATTATATGTTTTAGTTTTTGCATTTAAATTTCGGTAATCTATAACCATTCTACTTTTTCCTCTTTTTTGTTCACTATGTTTATTTACTATAAATGCTGGACTTGTATGTTTACTATTACTTTCTTGTATATACTTGTTATCTAATAATTCTTTTATATGCATTTTAAATTCTGTTAAGTCATCAAAGTTATATTTTAAGGGTTTTTGTGTTATTATACTATTTTCTTCTATTAGTTCTATTTTTATTTTTGTCTTATGTTTATTCCATCCTTTTATAGGGTTATCATTATATAATTTTTCTAATTCATTCTGGATTATTTTTACTTTGTCTATTGTAAATATAATAATTTCTAATTGAGTAGTTGTATTTTTACTTATATTTTCTAATTTTTGTGTGATTTTTTCATTTCCTCTTATCCATTCTGTAGTTTTTCGTTGTTTATTATTTACTCTTTTTGCTCCTACTTTATTTTTACATGGTGTGGTAAACCACCAGTGTGTTTTTGTTATTATATGTGGGTATAGTTTCTCTAGAAATGGCATTCCTAGTAGTATATCTTTCGTAGTGAATTCAAAGTTATATATTTCTTCTATAATTAATATTTTATCCCATATTTGTATTTTTACATTCTTGGCTTTGTAGTTAATCATACTTCCTTCATTATTAAATCCTGTTACTACCATAGGTGTTTTTAATTTTTCCTATTTATCCGTTGGTAAACAATTATATTTACATATATTAGCTTCTGCCCCTGTATCTATCATTGGTGTATAGTATCTATTATAATATCCTTCTACTATGATTTTTGCGAGTATATATATTTTCATTCTTCTGTTCTTTTTATTATTATTTTCTTATCTTTGTATGTTATGGTTAATTGCTTATCTCCTAGACTGTATGGTTTTACTTTTTCTAACCATTTTATTCCTAGTGTAATATTTTCGTTTTCATTTTCTTGACATATTTTAAATTGTATTATTAAAGGTATTCCTCCAATAATTATTTCTTTTTCTGTTATTTCTTCATTTATTATTAATTCTTTAGGTAATTCAGGGCATAATTGTTCAGTAGTTATTATTTCAGCTTCTGTTACTAATTCTCTTGTAATATAGTTTTCTTCTTGTTTATTATTGGTATTTTGGCTTTTCCTTTTGTATATTTACAGTCAATTATATGTTCTTTTTGGCTAACTACGTAGTATTCTTCTTTTTGTCTTTTGAACCAATTTTTTATTGTAGGTACTTCAAATATTTTTTCGACACTGAGGTCTAATTCTTTTCCTTTTATTTGTTCAAATATATTATTATCAAATATAATTTTTTGTTCTGAGGATTCTTCATCTTTATATTCTTCACGTGTTATTACTTCTATTTCTTTTTCAGTCATTGGATTTCATCATCCTCTTTAGTTATTTCATTATCTATTTCATCTTCTGTATCTGATATTTCATATATATTATCTTCACTATCTAGTTCATAATCTATATATTCTATCTGCATATATTCTTCATCATCAATTATGATTTCTGTTATTTGCTTTTTCTTTAGGTTTCTAGGTGCTTTACAGTCTTTAGCTATATGTCCTAATTTTCCACAGTTATAACAAGTACATTCTGTTAGTTTCTTTTTTGGTCTAAATGATCTTTTAGTCTGGTAATTTTTTACATAATATCTTTTTCTTGGTTTTTTACTTTTATATTTTGTTCTATATTTATTATATTTCTTTGTTTTCCATTTTTTATTATATGTATCTGTACATCCAAATTGTGGTGCTGTTTTATTTTTACAACATCTTAAGTTTTTTATTAATATTTTTTCTATTTTTGTTTCTTCTTTATATTTTTCACATAATTGTGCAAATCATTGTTGTAGAAATTTTATCCTAGCTCCTAAATTATCTGTTAATCCTGCTTCATTCCAATCTTTTATTATTTTAGAATTAAAAGGTTCTGGTAATTTTGTGAAATATAATTTCCTTATTTCTTTGCCTTCTTCTGTATTATATGTTCCTTTATAATAATATTCTCTAAATGCACAAGTATATTCGTCTATATAGCACATATTAACTTTCCTTTCTATTTTTATTTAATTTCATTTATAATTTAGTCAGATGTAAAAGCTTTTTCATAATATTCTTTTTGTAGTGGAATTAGTCTAATTATTTCTTTTAAGCTTTCTAATATATATTTTATATATTCTATATCTTGGGTTCTTTGGTATTCTTCTATATTAGTTTTTACTAGATTTGTTAGTAATTTTATACTGTCGGTAGTTTGTTGCCAATATTGTAGGTATATATTATTCATCATGTGTTATCAAAATATAAATCTAATTCATATAAGTCTATTTCTGGTATAATTAGTTCTGTCCAATTTTGATCCATTATTTCTATTATTTCAAAATTAAGTAATTTCTCATAAATTATTCTTCTTACATCATTGTCAATATTTTTTAGTATATATAGTATAAGTATTTTATAACTAAGATTATCATCTATTAAGTAAGTGTTCATTTTATCATATGATTTGCTAAACATATTCCTTTTAATCTCTATGTCTATTATCCTTATTCATCATATTATAATAAGTTATTTTAATCATCTTTTCTGGTCACTACCATGATTTTCTGCTTCAATCAGTTACCCTAACAGCGCTTCAACTTTGTTTGCTCCCCTAAACGGCTTTCCTGCCTACCGGTTTCAACCTTAGGATGCATAGTCTGGGCTTACCTACTCTTAGCATATTTTCATGGCAAACTTTCTCAAGATGATTTCTATAACAGTACTATTATATGATGGATAATTATAATTTACATATAAGAGATTATCAGGAATATAATAATTTAGCTACTCATAATTATAATATGACATACCTGTTTTTGTAGGTTTTTGATATCTCCTTGTTGATCCATAGCTTTCATATCTTCTTGATGTTCCATAGCTTTCCTGTATTTTTATCTTTAAGAAGTATCTTTAGAGAGAAGAGAGGAATTTTTGGATGCCTGAAGATGCAGCCTGTTTTTTATTCATAATCGAAAGGCTATTTAAAGATTACAAAAATGACTCTTACTGTTCATGAACGACCTTTACTGTTCATGAGACTGACTCTTACTATTCATGAACGACCTTTACTGTTCATGAGACTGACTCTTACTATTCATGAACGACCTTTACTGTTTATGAGACTGACTCTTACTTTTGTAAAGTAAAGAACTATTTACTTTACGACTTTTACAAAAAACAAAATAACATTAAAGAAAAGAAAAGAATCTAATAAATCTTTTACTTTATCTTGTCCGCCATAGTTTTTGTCGTTTAGTTTGTCGTCTTCTTCTCGATTATTCCAGTTGTACGTCTGGAACAATGTTATCTTCTCCTTTGCATTTTGAGCATATGTGGTCTGGGTATTTGTGACTGATTAGCTTGCAATATCTTGTTAACAGTTCTGGAGAGATGAAATTCGTCCTTATAGCTCTTGTGATTGTAGGTTGTTCTGGTTTTAAAAGACTTAAGACCCATTGTCTTAATTCTTCCATATCTGCTTCTCGTATCTCTCTGCAATTTGAATATATCATTGTTTGTTCTCTTGAATAATAACTCCAAATCGCATTCTGATTTAGGTAGTTGTTTGCTAGTTCATTTAGTATAGTGGATATTCCAATAATCCTTTTATTTGCATAAAAGTCTGGAATATTTATTTTTTCTATCTCTTCTTGTTCTTCTATTCTTTCTGGTATGAGCATTTCTCTTGTAAGTCCGATCTTGATAACTTGTATGATAGGCTTTATTTCTTCATATACTATCTCTGTTGTAGCTGAATAAAATCGTATAT